>NW_019211454.1:42313853-42339287 GCF_002443255.2 Varroa destructor | reverse complement strand
ATATATATCTGCTGTCCTTTATTTAGCTTAATCTACACCA
Source organism: Varroa destructor (assembly GCF_002443255.2). Classification (NCBI taxonomy): domain Eukaryota; kingdom Metazoa; phylum Arthropoda; class Arachnida; order Mesostigmata; family Varroidae; genus Varroa; species Varroa destructor. The sequence goes on along the minus strand of NW_019211454.1, from coordinate 42,339,247 downwards.
TCTTACTTAGACATCATTTCCCCATTGTCTTCTGAGCGACTGAGATATCCTTTTGCTGTTCATTGAGCAATCTAGTTTACATTGCTAAATATGGGTGCTCAGAGATATAGGCTTCAGAGCACGTGTGTAAAAAGAACGATTTATAACGATATTATAAAAAATTATATTATCTCATTTTTTGCTGTCGCTATGGGTCCGTTTATTTGTCCTTCTGCCACTCTACTTAGGTGCATATTCCCTTGGTGAAGATAATCAACCGTTTAGGCTATTCTACGTCTCTGATCCTGTTACTTGCGGCCTTCCTTGTTTTTTCTAGTTGTCGGTAAGTAAATTTCCTTCTTCATCGGATCCGTAGGTATCCATATGGTGATAGATATTGCAAGATAAATATGGTACAAAGGTAGCTGTAAATTAGCTAAAAACAAATCGTCAGTGCAAATCCATGTTGGCCTAAACCTGAGGCAAGGCAACTAAGGCCATGAATTGTATGTACAGACACATCATGGCTAATATACCAGCTGGATGGAGAATGATTTTACAATTGAACAAGTTAAAATTTACTTATGTAGCATCTTTGGTTCGGACGATGAAAGAGTTATAATCGAAACGGACAGTTAACTGATAGAAGCTGTTTTCATTACGGTGAAATCTTTAACTGACAAACAGTGGCTTCAAATGTTATTTTACAGGTATTACAATATATAGTAATGAATACCGGCATCCAGACTGGCAGCTACGTAGCTAATTTCTATAGAGAGCTTGACTGGGCGAAAAAGATCCTATTAAATATAGTACATATGTAGTCCGTAAAATGCCGGAGCTATATCAAACATATTGATGTCTCCATGAGATCGTCATTGAAATCAAGTCTAAACATAAGCAATATGTGTAATAATAACAATAGTCATAACATATATATGCTTGCCACGTCACGAGCTGTAGTCAATGAACCGCTGTAGGATTAAGTAAAATTATGTCCTTTCAGGCCCCCTTTGCGTAGTTGACTAAGCAGATTCACTCGGTACACATTTGTTGACTTCTACGAACGTACATCTTTGCTTTTTGCTACTAGAAATATTTCGTTGGCACATTGCCATAAAATTTACCTGCTCTAGATCTATACGGCGGATACGATGCTGTCTTTCTCTACTACTAATATAATATACACGAATAATAATAGTACTGATATAATATTTCGAGGGGCTGTCTAGGGGGACGCGGCTCTACCACACTACTGAGTACGTATATTGTATGCTTCAAAGTCTGATTTAAATTCGAATGCAAACAAAGAAATTATTCAGGGAGGCAGTACGGTCTTAAAGGGCCCCATTGGGCTGCGGCACATGTGTGATGATAATGACTAGAAAAACAATGGTCGACGAATACAGATTGTTACTAATATAATATTGGCACTTAAACTATTATCAATTCCCGACGGAACCGAACCTCCTGAAGTACCTAGTCATCGAAGATGGTCAAGTTCTTAATCTGTTTCCGCTCGTACAGTTGGTAAACGGTTTTAGGTTTGTAATTCGTGGTCGTTGCCTTCAATCCTTCGGAGTTCATTATGTACTATGGTAGAGTGACGACAAATAAAAAGTTCGATGTCGTTAAGTACAACAACAGTCACTGTAGTTTTTTGGAGCCAGCTGGCTCAAACAATATATAACCCCACTATTGATAAAAATAATACATCTACTGAAATGATAGCGTATCCGTTTAATACAGGTCCCCTTCCCATTTATGCTGACCTGTTACTGGGTGGAGCTAAACGAATGCATGTCGCACTTATCTTTCCTAGCCTATTATTACTATGTCTAGCGAATTTTAAGGGTTCGTTACTAGCTAGAACTCGATGGGACGTATCAGCAAAAGGCACGCCTCTAATTGTCTTTCGTAGACACATGCCAGTTTCATTCATTTCAGTCAAACAGGTCACTAGGCGTAAAGGCACAGAAGGAAGAAGCTAAATTCACTTTCTTTAAAGGGGTCAGCTTGTTGTCATCGCAGACCTCCATAGAACTGTATTCTATGTATGAGTTACAAATAGATAAGTTATATAATATTAATATCGATTCTGGTTTCGTAGCATGCTCAGCATAACTTTACTGTATCTGCGGTAGGTACATCTGAATTTACAGATGGCGTACGTTATTTTGCAGGTTTAGGGTATACTATTAAAAGCTCTTTTTTAACGTTTACTCCCTCGTGGCTGATCAGTCTAAAGTGCGTCTTGCAATAATCGCCAAAAATAAACAGACGCTAAACCTTCATGTGCGCTTAGGATGGAAAGAAAGGTTCACGGTTGAAAAAAAAGTGAGTCTTACACCTTTTCTGCCTGTGACCTCACAGCAATCCACTTTGCGAACGATGAGCTTACCTGGTTTCTATATGTCCTCTTCTAGTATATTAAACATAGCGTTAGGGAGCATGCTCCACATAGAATATCAGCGACCCTTCAATGGGAAAATCGTTATCGGAGAACAAAGGGGGAAGAATAAAAGATTTTCGGTACATAGGACTAAAAAAACTGAATCATTTATTGAAGTTTTCATCTTTTGGTAGATCGAAGAATGAAACAGCATATTTTGATTCAAGGTAATATTGCTATAGAGTTGATTCGTCAGAAAAGCAAAGTTTCCAAGTGTAAACGAACCCCGTACGCGCTTTGCCTGGCTCTTATCTAAAATTGATAGTAAATCTTGTAAGCAAATCTTTCTATCAGTTCTACCTTTCGAACCTGGAGCAAGAAAATGCTAAACAAGCTTAACGCATAACAGGTTTTATCCGGTGACCACTCATACGCCTTATTCCCCTTCACCGATACTGGCACGTAATATTTTATCTAAGTGGAAAGCTGTCCTATGAAAGCGTCTAGGAACCAACTAACGTAGGTACTCAAGATATCGCTGTTATTTAATTGATTATCGTGTGAAATATTTAACCCGAAAGATCGATCTGGGATTAATTCAGAATGGCAGGATTCGCGCGGAACCTTCTTCATTATGCGACCCAATCGGTAATGATGAAACCGCTTAGGATGAAAACTATGCCTTGAATCATTGTTTCCTTCGCAGTGCTGTGTTGCATGACTTAAAATTTCTACTAAGCTGCGTAAAAAGCATTGGCCTCTTTAGCTATGTCATGGAGTCTTCGAAGAAATTAGACAAAAGCTGTGATAAAAGTTCTCGAAAAATGTAGATACGATAAGAATCATAGTAAAATGATAATAGCGCTTAGTTGTAATAAATTGATAATTAAATTATATCGAAATTACTGTAGGATAGAGATTTCAATAGTACAACAGCATTGTGTCAATGATTTACCTCGTAATTTCTCGCAATGATTGCTTTCAGACGACTACGATCTGCGCGAAATCAGCTGCATTGCCAGCTGTTCGCGTCGTATGTGCTTCGGGCGAGCGTCATTCTCACTAAAGACCTTCTTTTTGTGGACGGAGTGGGTTTTCGAAGGGACCTAGAATCCAACCAAAGAGTAAATGCATCTTGCATGCTTCGCCTATGGAAAATGTTACCATCTATAGGTATATGTGATCTGGTTAAGTTTCCAATTAGTCTTGTCGCACCCGTTCACCACAACGATTACTTCTGCAGTTGAAGTTGGTACAAGCCCTGGCTTGCTTTAATAAAAAAAAATCTAAGCTAAAGAAATATATATACATTACGCGCGTTTATATAAAATGTGTTTCATGTACAAAGAGAGCAACCCGCATAAAGTTAAAGAACGCGAACATATTCAGTCCATCTTGATTTTACTCCCGTACGTAGAGCTAATAGTTGTTGGTTCCATTGAATGTACAATACGCCTCGAAGAATCAAAATGAGATGGCAAAAACTGTTTTCAATCATTCCAGAGAGGTAATTCCATTTTTTATTTGAGTTCAATGCATAGGCTGGTTAGCCTGTTTAGGTGTGCTCTAAAGGTATGTTGAGAGACGGAATGCAGTATATAATCTGGCGACAGTCCAGAAAATAAATTGGCATATATGTTTTATATAACAATGTTTAGGCGATAATGCCTAATTTTCTGTATTCCGAGCTCCTTCTAGGAATAGAAGCCACAGTAAACTGTATTAAATTAGTGAGTACAAGAAGACAATCAAGTTCTAGTATAGCCCTAGAGCGCTGTTTGGAATATTACATTTCAATGATACAACAGCTGCTGGAAACGAAACTGCCGAAAGCCATTGAACTAAAACTTAACTCATGCTTTTCTTCGCACTCTATGAGAGCTTAGCCTTGCGCGACAGAACCGCGTTGTAGAAATACAACTTATTTGACCTATGACGCAAAGGTGGCTCATAAAAGCAGCTCTTGAAGGCAGAAACACTATTGTGTTTTGCCCAGTGTTAAACTCGCTCTAGCGTCCACACTCGTCCCGTGCGCCCTCATTAAGTACGTTCGTCCTATTCACGGACAATAGAGTAATGTCTCAAAACTACCGTATTCACAAGGTAGTCTTTTCATTTGTAGAGGAAAGATGGACAAACAACCGGGCAAGGAAAGAGAAGACCGCAAGTTCTTCCTTGTAGTACGACATAGAGAAAACATCAAATCTATTATCGGAAGCTTCATTGCTTCCCAGATTAATCCAATCCACTCTGCCTTCAGGAACATTTAAACAAGACATATTAACTACCGTGAGCTGATAGAACAAAGACACACATTTACAATATGAAATCAAGGAGCGATTGTAATTTTTTCGCTGCAAAAAATTAATTAAAACTAAAGCCGACAGCCTCCTGCGATTCGTTGTGAGTCCTCTGCACAATGGCAATGAACGTACGCTGTTGTAGCGCGATATTTTACTTAACTGATAGAACTGCACGAAGCATATATTTTGGCATAAAGATTGATGGTTTGCTTGTGTAAAAACAAGAATTTATCTTCACTAGGGAAATGTGACGACGAGTCTCGCAAAATGAAAACCCCTTTAGGCAGGAAGTATTAATTTGGACACCAGTAACTGTAGCAGACACTTCGGACGCATCGTCGATCCGTCCGGAACTGTGTGTCCGGACATTGTGCTACATCGATCAAATCTTAGGTCTCGCGCTGAATAAGAATAACAGATATGATAGAAACGATAATCTTAGTCACACCAAGCATTTGGATGACACATTAAGGTCAGAATCATGTTGAATTGATAGCTACAAGGCTAGTGTAATAAAGTTGACTTTATACTAGCTAGCTAGCTAGCTAGCCAGCTAGTTCGCCTAATTTCAATGAAAACTATATCTTTTTCGTTTTGTTATTAAAATGCCACCTGGTAGATGGGTCCTCTTAGCTAAAAAAATCACGTTGATAGCCAGGCTCATAGCGACAGTCTACACAAAACGTTTACGTCGAGCATTGACGGCTTCTATTTTTCTGGAACGTACAAACTACTGCTTAGTTCTGCATGTACACTATCTGAATAGCCTAGAATATAGTTTTACTATTTAAGAGTTAACCTAGCGCTTTTATCGATGATATTGTTGCTTTCATATGGAATATTCTCGATCGTTGTCGTGGTGAAAAATTGACAGTGTCCGTGGTGTAAGGCGTTTATGTGCCTCTTTCATTACTCCATACTTGCCAACTACGCGTGGATGTTCGTCGAGGGCCTTTACCTTCACGGACTCGTCTACCGTGCACTGCATTCGTCACAACACAAAGCATCCTTCGGAACGCAGGCTACGCTTGCGACCTGGAGTACGTATTCTTTAGCCAAAGTCACACTGCCAACCAAATACATGGGAATTTACCCAACACAGCAAAGAAGGGCAACGGAAAAAAGGTTTTTTTTTCAACACGTTGTTTCTTTTAAATGTACAGATGTCCAAGTGCCTGTCACGAAAAATGCTCTTACTTCAGGCGCGTCACTCAAGTCTTTGCTCACGTGTGTAACTCTGTGACACGTCTATGATTTAACAGCTCGGACAGAGCGCCACAGATACAATGTAATTTTAGAGAAATGTCTTTGACGTCAGACAAAATATTTTGATCCGAATTTCGCTTTTGTCTGTGGATATTGCATTTCTTTATACTATATGCTCTTCTATGACAGCTGGTTAACTATAGAATTTGTAACTAATTGCAGTTGGTCCGCTATGGATCATCATCCCATGGGCAATTCTTCGATCAAAACTCGACAATCGGTTGTGAGTATTAAAGATTGGAACTTAAAAGACTAGGCTGGTAAAATGTTACAACTTATAATATATTGCACAACTTTTTCATGCACCTTAACTACGTCTATACATAATCATAGAGATTAAGTATAGCGCGACATTTGTAGATATACGAAATGTGTTTCATGTTTTTGCCACTAACGTTTAGTGCTTTTTAGTACGAGTAAAAGCGGAATATTGGCCACTTCAACGATAGTAAAACTAATAGAATAACTACAAATTAACAGTGGGAAAAACAACGAGCACGCTAGTTATCAAAGAGTCTTGAATGGTCTACAAAGCTTTGAATATCGCTCTAAGGTAAAGTATACTATGGCGACGGACCTGCAGTCCCCTTGGCTTAGCTGAACAAAATAGGTTTGTAGGTTGTGTATTCTAGTGGACGGTAGGATCTTATCGAAGCGAATCGCCTACAGAGGAAAATGAAAGTACAGTGAAACATAGCATATATATTTATCGCTTAGTGTGTTATTGTTAATCATTCTCATACTACTAGCTTAGTCTTCACTATAAACTGGTGCTTGAAATCGAAGAGTATATTGCCCACTTCAGGGAAAGAAGCACACAGAAAAATGTAGTCAGTGGTAAGGATTGCCCACGCAATGACGAGCCCAGCTCCTCGGGGTGTTTTGATTAGATTTCTGGATACCCTGCCAACACACATCCTCTATTAGAATCCTTAGGTGTTAGTGTGCATGTGTGTAATTTACACAATGCTGTATAACAGTACAAATTCCATCTAGCATGCTCCCAGAGAAGGTCTCTAGCGATTTCCTAGTCTTATCCTGGACAGTTTAACGACTTGTCAGGTCGGCTGCTGCTTCGGCAAGACTAGCCGGTTATGGAGTCTGCTATTATCTGCGCTTGGTTTAATGATTACTGGTTGTTCTCTTTTTCTTGCCTATCCACCGTATATCGGCGCCAGACGTCGCTCGGCGTGTTTCTTCATGGTAGGCCAACTACCTAAATTTGTAGTTGTGTCCGTCCCGTGGACTCGAACACGACAGGCGCTAGACTTTGCTTACATGAGCGGCGCAGGATCAATCCATTGGCCATGTATTGACATGAGTCCAACATGCCAAGCAAAGACAGCAGTTTCCATTTTCAACATTTTCTCCATTGTTGACTTTGTAGAGGTATACGAGAGGCAAATGGACGTTGAACCTTACGCACGGGACAGCCAGGAAGCTCGATCAAAAGTGTAAGTCGCACCTCTACTATGAATCGGAAAGATTTCCGCGATCCCCATTGATTCGGATCTGATTGACAAAAAAAGATATCAAATTGTAAGGTACCAATAGCCATTCGGACTTCCTTCGGATCTATCATTCGAAGGGCGCCTATCGCGTTATAGGTTCTAGTAGATGTACTTCTTTCAAGCTGGCAGTGTCATTGTCTTACTTGCCGTTTAAGACAGAGAAGATGCTTCAGTATGCGATGCGCATATGAACGCTGAATCTGACGTGAAAATGGTTGTGCGTTGCTTTATTTGTCACGAACACGATAAGTTCTCGTAGATAAAGTGCAGCACGAGTGAGCAGGAAGGCTTATTTTGATGATGGTCGTATCCCCTAACTGCGGAACGGTGCAACTGACTGAATGCAGTTTATTTATTGTTACATATCTAAAACGAGCATCTCGATGTCACGCATTTTGCCCGCTTGTCTCTGCATCAATCCCAAATTTCCTAGAACTTCATCTGAGATGCTCATTGAAACAGGCGGAGGCGGGCGAATAACGTATTTCTGGCAATCTTCTGTGTCATCCCGTCTGATTATTTCATGTGTAGTATTTCCCTTTAGATTTCTGTGTAGAAACGATATTTTCGTATGTAAAACGTAGTTGTCCAAAAGCACCCAGGCTGCAAGATTATCGCGGTCTTTCGAATTTAGCTAACAGACTCCCCACAACTTTCCCCGTATTGGTCGTAGTCTTGCATCATCAGACGTGTTTTAAAACGTTCGAGCTAGCCTTTTGAATCAGTTTTTATATTGAATACTCATCGACCTCTAACTAGCTGACAAGCCTCGTTAGGTCTGCCAAACATTGTCTTTTTAATGACTGTAATTCTACTTCCATTGTTCATTGCTACTTATTTGGGTATTTACAAGCCAAAATCCCATGTTTCGAATTTCTGGTCAGACCGCTGCCTCCCAGCACGAAACCTATTTCATAGACCTATCAAGCTTTCATTTCAACGCTCCCTTTGCTTTGCGATGTTGATTTACCCATTTTCTGAACTGGCAACTTAGGTTATTTACTTCTATTCTCGATCATGTTTGATCGATATGTTATTTCTACACCCTTTAGCGGCGAGCTCTCTCTGTTCGACATCGTATCGCTTTGGCTTGATCGGGCTTGAAAAATCTCTTCAGTCCTCCTCGTACGGTTTTGTCCCTTTTTCCAAGCATTCTTTTTTTATCTAATGGGTTTCTATAAGCTAGATTGTTTATTATTGTTAGACATTCGGCTATGGCAGAAACGGATGGTTCAGTATTATTCTAGTGACTGTATATCAATGAGAGAAGCTTGGCTTGAAGAGTCTTGCCTCTCTGCTGACTCGAATTTAAAATTCTCTATTTTAACGAAATAGCTTAGTAGAACGTTTGCTACATTTTCCTTCGGTTACCTTGTGAGTATAATTGAAGTATTTTGTGCTGGAAAGACAAATACTATTTTATAGCTTTATCAAAGTGTTTAGATATTATAGTCATGTAAGGAATATAAACAACGTCCGCTTCGGCCCCTTTTTGACAGGTGATTGATCAATGTTCAATTGTTTCATTTGGCTACTAAGCCCTATTGATTGATATAGGTGTCATTGTTTATCAATTGCATTAGTGAACCCTAAACCACCGTCACGTTATAATGCCTTTGTGTTGGACCTAGTCTGATTCTCGAACTGCGTATATATGCGCTTTGCTGTTTCATCTTCCGTCAAGCCTCGAAAGTATTTTAGGTTTCCAGCGGCTGGTTTGAAAGGTATTCAGAAGTCTTTCAGGATCGTAAAATAGTATCGCTCGGCTTGAAGGGTAGGTTGGATATTTATTGTCTATCAATAATGTAGGAAAAAAGAAATGGTATGAATTGTCGCGTCGGTTTCCGTGCGATAAGCTTTTGCACTGAATAACTCTCCTGGATTATCAGTGTTCTTTTCACCTTTTGTTTTAATTCGTAAACCATCCCAGTTTCACGGGAGCGATTTGCCTGACACAAGTTGATGCCTACAGTTACTCCAGCCTCATCGAAAGTAAACACAACTTTTTTGAACCGACAAGGATTCTTAATTATTAACGACCTGAAAAAATATTTGTATGACATACGTTTTGCTATGACAGCATCTATGAATAGACCTGATTTTTATTGAAGTTTTCTGTAATTAAATGCTATACTTCTGACATTTCCACAATATCGGCTCGACGATGGACTAACCTATCCAGAGCTGCTGGGTGAACGCAGTCGGATAAGTGCGCTAGTTTTGTTTCCAGTAGTGAAATGATCAGAGTTTCAATGAGTACCTGCCACGGATTGTAGAGTGATTGATATCATTGTCCGCAATGCCTCGTCCGTCCTCAGCGAAAACACTGATGACGCATGCTGTCCTCTTTGATATGTATTGAAGTAGGTTTGTAGCAATTACTTGGTAAAACAAAGTTCTTGGCCTCTTTCTTTGTGCGATTCGCATTATAAGCAAAAAAGGTCACATTATGAGTGAAGAAGAAGAAGAGGGGAAAAAAAAAGAGAAAAACAAGGAAGCTTCAAGTTATGGAATTAATCGTTCGTGCAGATACCGTCGTATGACTATCCTAATTTACGCTAAGGACGGGTACTTAGAAGGATAGGTTACTCAGTCGATAGAAAGAGCTCTAGGAACAAACCACAGAGCGATGTGGCCGGTAGTAAAGGCTGTCTATTCAGTTATGGGCGTAGTTCGTCGAGCTCATTTATTGGAGCTCATAAAGGGTTATCTACCCTAGTTTACGGCCATATGTCGGTTCCCTGAATTCGAACACAAAGGACACTGGACTTCTTCTACATGACCCATGCAGTGCAGATCCGTATGCCATACACGCCGAGCCCGCCAAAATTTTTTAAGTCAAATATGCTTCTGAATATTTGTTTTGCTTATCGCATAGCTTACTCAGTGAACTCTACCATCGTGTGCAACTCTGTATACTTTATAATATAGGAACGGCTCTAATTGCAGTTTAAACTTGCTCAATAGGAAACTGGTTCTTTTTTCGTTCCATCATCTTTTTGCCAAGATAGCTAGCAGGTTTATCTATATACTTTTGAACGAAGCAATTTTGAACGATAATTTCATATCTGACTGGCTCTCGTTACCTCCTCAATGTGATCTCTAGCAATAAATACAATGTTTTTCTTCCACAGCCTTCCTATATAGTATTCTACATCTATTCAATAAGTTAATGTTGTGACTGTCCTCTCAATGTTTTATCTGTTTATAGCTTTGTATTTCTATTTGGACGTCGTTTGCAGTCTTTTGTGTTAAGTTATATGCGTGACACGCGACTCTATTAACCGTTGCTCCCGCAACGGGAGACTCCGATGCACAAGATGATTTTGGGTATTGAACGCGATACGCAACAATCAAACCCCGGGGGCCTTTGTTGGAATTCCACTTTCCTAAGGAAAATGACGAAGACACCTTCTTGATCTGATACTCCTTTAAATAGGTGGTGGCGCTTCTGAAGTTGCCTATTCTATTGTTACTGCGTAGAGCTGAAGGCGGTTGATGCTAAATAGATTCACCTTAAATAACAATGAATTCTGAATCTATGCCATTATGCGAGAACGAACCTTGCCGAATTCTTAATTCTACAAGCATGAAGGCCACGTGCGCAAACTCTAGTAGATAACAGGGTCTGTTCTATCTTAGCATAAGTAAATGCTCAACAAGTGAGATACAGTCAAGCGAGCCCAAAGCCGTGTATGGTAGAGCTGCTTCACTCTGAAGCCGGGATAATGTATTACCAAGGCCGACCACGTATGCGAATATTTTTGACAAAAACTTTGGCGCGTTATTTGTTGCTATTCTTTCCAAATGAAAGCAGCAAACTCGACATGACGAATAGTTTTCGGTATTTGAACAGAGATCAAATATTATTCAATGCCTCCACGCTGAACGAATCTCGTTTTTTTGCGGAAAAATTGGCGGTATACGTTATTTTTGCACAGTCCTAAAAAATCCGAAGAAGACTTTTACGAGACGAACCAGAGAATCTAAATAGCGTTTAGATTTAAAGAGTTCGAGAATTCATCAAAATAGTGTAAAAAATCATATTCTACATACCTAGGTTTTTACGGTGAAAATTAACAACCATTGATTTTTTTGACATTTTTGGGATCCTCGGCGTCTCTTTTGACGAGTTTACACCTATCAAAATGGCTTGACGCAGGATTGCTGTCAAGAGGTTAGAGAGATAAAAAGGAATATCTTGAAGATGACTGATTAGTGGTTTAGGTCCTGAATCAGAGCTGTAATCGCGGTGGATAGTTCTTACATTGAATGAAAGTGACTGACAAAAATAGCACTCTCAGTACTGCACGAAAAAAATGTTTAAATATATATTTTTATTTAAATGCTTCTTTTAAAATGAGTATACACTTTTTTTTAGTTTATATGGACACTCTGTATTAGGCGCTTATATTAACAAGCAACAGCAAATGCGCCCTCGTCCTTGGCCTTTATCCTGGTTAGAGTGGATGTTCAACAAGGACTGTTCAGCTTAGAGGCCGTGGAAAAGGTCTGTTCCTCGGAGGCCATGATTAGAAATGCGATACACATTATTAATGTCCTATCTGTCCACACGTCCAAACAAAATATAGATTTAAAGAAGAAGAAAAGAACCTAAAGTGCTATTGGTAGTAGCATCCAGCATTTGAGATGATCGTGCGCGAGTAAAAAAGCGGAAGCGTTAATGAAAAAGATACACTTCAACTCATCATAAATGACGATGAATGGTGCAGCCTAAGCAGGCCTTAAATCCAATCTAGGACGTAAAACCGTGTACATGTGTGCATATTGATGCACAAGACTCGTGAGAGGCGGTGGATACGGTCAAAAAGATGCCAGTTCATAATGGAGCTAGAGCAAACAGCTTATATGAGATGTGCAGTTTTTGTGTGTACGTGTGTAATATCAGACACATAATTGAAAGTGTATAGGAAGTACAAGACGGGACATTAAGGGTGCAAACCGTTGGGCAGCTTTCAGTAAACAACGAAGACGTTGTCAGCCAGCTCATATAATTACGGACTGGATTTCAGCAGAAATAACGCTTCAAAGTGCGACAACTTTGAGTCTCCAGAATGATCTCAAGAAGCGCAACTTACCACCACATTATGTCGAGCCGTCCTGAAAATGTAACCTGTGTGAAAGGAACGCCACTTCAGCAGCTGAAACGAAACAATAGTTAGAGATAAAAATGTTATTTTACAGCAAGGATCGCTGTATGATGTCGACAAAGCTTACCGTTTAGCCTCCATAGAATGTCTGATGAAGCACAATACTAGTCGTAAGCCGTGTAAATGCCTCGAATGCCACTTAAGCTTAGTATTTTGATGCTCAGTAAAGACACCGCTGAAGTTGTGAAGCTACTACTATCATTATACGTAGGAAATATAGCATATACCTCCTTTAAAAACTGACTTGAAAGTTCATAAGATCTTCAATTTCAATACATGTTTCTACAGTGTATAGATAACCTGCTTTGCTCGCAAAGGTTGTACAGTATGTGTCGTTGGCGAAGCTTAAAGCCGTGATCCCCCGGTCTCTTTATTAAAGACTTGGCTGCATAGGTCACCGCGTCGACAATATAACCCCAGCTCACATCCATTACCATAAAACCTGTACTTAGATGCTAAAAAAAGTATCCAATAATGATCGTATCAATTGAACAGTGTGAAAGCTTTCTTCTATAGCAGTGATATAGATTTAGCAGTGTGCAAAATCTTTCCCCTTCTAGATGCTGGACAACGAACGAGAGCCTATGGCTTCTATGGCTTCTGCAGGCACCAGTTTGTATTACAATTGTGCTCAACTTCTGTTTATTTGTACGCATCGCTCGAGTGCTTCTAAATCGCGTTGTACGGCCAGAGGTTCAGCCAGCCTCCACTAGCCATCAATACACGTACAGGTAAGCGAGGTTTTATATACTAATATTATTATGTAATTGGTGTGAATTCATCCAGTTTAATAATCAATGCGTAAGCGCCGTGTTTGGACAGTCGAATCGTTAATCGGCCTGCTTCAGGTCATAGGATTGAAACGTTCCTATTCCGAAAAAAAGTAAGACAGGGTTAAAACAGAAAGCTCCTTCTGCGTTTGCCTTCGAACTTAGAACTAACTTTGCCATTTCTTGTTCCGCATACAATTGCTAATAAGTGCATAATAAAAAAAGGCCAAGTTGGCATTTACTTAAGATTTAATTAAGATTTACAATATACTAAACAAATGTTTTTCGTCCAGTTCTTATACCATTCAATACTTCGCTACAAGGCAGGCTACTTAGTTGTGTGTTTGGAGGCACGATATTTCATTATATTTACTATTATGCGTAATAAATTCGTTACGGATAGTTCGAGGAAAAGATGACCACATCATATCGTACGGATCCACCTAGTTTTTTTTTCACGGGATGCGTACTTTCCGCCGCTAAACCTCGGAGCTTTAACATCACGGTTTTACCTCGTTTGTAATTGGCCATAATTTTTATTTAGGGTAGCATATACAGGTAGCTGCCCTCGAAAGCTCTTCTATCCGTATCAAGACGTATGGATAGCCTGAACTTGCCTAGCGACGAACTATTTAACACACAACTCCTGCTGAGCTGTAAGCTTCGACACGTACAACTGCACGTATATAATACATCGTGCACGTGATAATTGTCTTTAGAAGCATTTCAACACCATTCTATTATTAAGTGGCCTTCTTGCAAAGGACAAACAGTTCTATTCTTTGGTTTGGAAGACCTAAGTTGCACGTTCACCTTAGTTCCATCGATCTCTTTGAATCGCTTAAATCAACTCTCTAAGCTAATTACACTGAAAATTAATCTATTTTGAAGGTTTTTATGTTGGCGAGACAACCAGCCGTTCAACCCGTTCCTCCATGCGATAGTCTAAATTGTTTTCAATATTCGTTTGGCACTCATTTCAGCTAATTTTTTTTCGCGAACTAATCAGTTTTTGCATACTTTTCACTATTGTATGATTGAAAAATAGAAGGTGAAAATGGAATATTCCAGGACATCGTTTTGAGTCCCTCGTATACTACTGATTTTTGTAATCAGCGCTCTGAAGTTGCCCTTCTATAAATTAGCTGAATACCGATGATCTATAATGGTCGCACTGCACAGATGCCTAACGCCGGTGCTGGCATAGAACTCGAATCAAATAGTCATAGTTGAATCTCTCTCGGACATCGCGTTAAAGCTGTTTGGTGATCTGCATCATGCGATCGTCTAACTTAGAGGACGTAATTTCATATAGAAGCATATAGTTACACTGATTCTATCATATACGGATGTATTAGGGAGGTGCAAGCGTTGGCGAATGTGGCTAATTTCAAAGTTTAGGGAGATGTTAGTCTTGGTGATGTAGATATAGAATAGCTACGTTTGTCTCGTTCTAGTGTCGTAACACAGTTTACGAAAGAGATTATAAATTCTGACCATTTCGGATCTGTGTTAGTCCAGTCTGCTTCTATTCAGATTGAACGAGCTAGCAATTTAACTGCCTTCAAAAAATCCATTGATAGGTTTGATGAGAACCCAACGATTTTTTTGGTCGACAACGGTGGACAATTTTTGCTATACTTATTAAATGCAAACTTATCGAATTCACAGAAATGAATCTTACGATTCATTATCTTGTTCGAGGAATAATACTTTACATGCCGGTATCGGTGAACGATTGAAATATTTTGTTTGGATATAACACAATACGTGCGTCTCCAAGTTAGCTTTTGCTGTTAGAGATGTGTTTTCCTTGCACAATGAAAGCTTCACTAAATCCCTCAACTTTGACATAGATTTTCATAAATCATTAGACACCCTCAATGACAAATTATGCAGCAGCTTTAAAAGCGGCTGATTCAAGGTAAACGAATGATTCATTTAAATGAACAGAATGTTTCGCCGCAATACACAAGTACCTCACGGTGCACCATCTGATTACAGATACGTTTTTATTTATTTATGTGTGACGCTTTTATCTTATAACCAGTAAACGATGAAAATGTTACCGCTCTTGCTGAGCTATAGCTTTACAATCAACAATATTTTTTTTTAATCTAAATGTGAGAAATCTATATTCAACGGTAAGTTACGTGAGAGTTATCTTGGTACGGGTAGTTGGAGGCGGCGTGAGGTGATTGTTGAAAGTGTGCTGTACCACACGATGGTATTCTATTTTGACTATTTTAATTTCCATTGGCGTAATCCTTCAGCTTCGAAATTTCATGACGGTCCTGATAGAGTCACCTGTTCGTCGTAGAAATGCCGTGCTTACCAGATATTACGAGGGTTCGCCTTGGTAAAACAAATGAAGGTCAAGCTTAACAACAGCTAGGACGGCTTTCCTTGGACTGAAACGTTTATTGGAAATAATCTGTATTTATATACCGCGTATGTAAAGCTATGTTGGGGGCTCTTATCGTCGCCAATTATAATTTTTTTAAAGAAGCTTTTAAAGGGACGTTTTCCCCATGGACATCACTACCCACGATTCTACGCTCCGCCTCTGGTGTCTCAGATATTTAAGCACGCTTTATGATTTTTAACATCGCGGTAAAATTTGTCACGAGTTATGACGAGGCATGCCTCGTATATATATATATATATATATGTACTTGGTAAGGACGCTGTAAAACCGTATGCATCGTCAACAAAAAAGATGATCAAAATTCACTTAGAACACTGCTGGTTACCTATTAATATCAAGTGCCATATTCGAATTGTTTTTGGTAAAGCTCGTTTTTAAGCTGATCTTAGAAAAATCTTGAGGTTGCCGCAACAGAAGATACATGCTTTTGTAAAGAAAATATTAGGCCCCCGAAAAATGAAAGCTAAGCAAGTGCAAAGAAACGTTACGAAATTGACCATTATGGGAGGGACTAGTCTTGCCCCGGACAAGGAACAGACGACCTTTGGAAATTAGTAAGCAATTTTGTGTAGAAATTACGTAGACTTTTTTTGTAACAACATAATACTTTTGCTACATATTTACACGCAATTTGAAGGAGAAAGTAGGAGTAGTCTACTCGTACAGAATCATTCCTATTAGCGGTAGAGAGAAGGGTCAGCGCTGGTAAGTAGTGCTATTTTGAATAGACTGGAACAGTTTGTCTCAAAGAGATGGTCCCTGTATAGTCTAATCATCAGGGACGGCGATGTTTTAACCGTTATTGAGTTAAAATCATCAAATAGCTATCAATATTAAGTAAATTATCTACAATGTTTTGTGTCCTTTTTCTTCTCTGCTTCACAGGGAATGGTTTAGGGCCTCGCTGATTCTTATACCGTTACTGGCATCTCACTACATTGTGTTGTTAGCTATGAATTTACTCGCTAACATTTTGCCTCCCGTTGTGGAAATTGTTTGGTTCTACATCGATGCGTTATTTACGTCATTTCAGGTAAGTTTCATATACAGCCAATTATAACTTTTAATAAAAAAAAAACATTGAAGATTGACGTATGCTGCTATCTCCTGTTGGTTTTAAAAATGCTGAAAATCAGACCAAAACGTCCATCTCATTTTTTTTTTAATCATAATACTAGACCTACGTAATTCAACAGTAGCTAACACCTAGCCTGACTGTTGAATAGTTTAAGATCTATTACAGTTTTTAAAAGGTACAAAAAATCTGCTATTCACCTGTTGCTCAAGTGAAATACGTCGTACTCGTATCAGAAGTCGTACTCGAAGCTCGTCAGAAGTCGTACGTAATTTTATAGGTTATTGCATAAAACGTATTTTAAACATGCAGCGTTGAGCAATAGAATTAACGATTTTTTTTCTACATTTGCATTTAGATTACAATAGTCATGCGCTAACTAGTTTCGATCAGAAAACTCCCCAGTCAGTTCATACCGGGTTCTCCAAAGAGGAACTCTATCCCAGACGATCGCATACTTTAACTATAAAGGTCAGTATCCATGATGGGTCTAACGCTTCAACATGATCGTGCTTAAAGAAACGAAATCATTCTATAGATATGAGAGTCCGAATTTGTGGCAAAAAGCTGATTTATAACGTCAAAATTAAGCTATACCAGATAGGTCATGTTGCATTAGATAGTATTTCTACGATTCAAAGTCTATATGCTGAAAGCAAATCTTCATCATATATATCTTCATAATTAGCAATATGCATAGGTAATTGTAGTAGGACGGCGGAGCTGACGGCTATGTGCAACGACACAATGCAATTGTCTAGACACCAAAATATAATAGATAGCACGCAACTGAGTGCTTTAATCATGCACCGTTTTAGGCAAAAAACTATCTGTATTTGATGGCTACGATCAAAGTACTCTATGTAATACTGCCTACGTCATATCGGAATCCTTGGGAGCTCGACACGTACAAATCTAGCCCCGTAAAAATTAAGCTCTGGAAGCAACCGATAGACGACGCTGAAAAAATTTTCACCGAAAGAAGAGGGCGGCTTATCAAATTTCCTGAAAATCGAAATTACCGAATATTACTTAATTTCATGCGTTCGCCATATACTTCAGTCTGTACACGGACGTGCACAATGCACGACTGCAAGTGCATCTAACTTTGTTCAACTTAAATTAAAGAAGCAACATTAATATCTGTATGGGCATTTAATCGAATTAATTAACCTTGTTATTTTCTCCAACAAAGTTCCTCATATAACTGCCACAAGTCGTGGTACTAAGAGAAAAAGATACCTAACGTGTAATTTTAATCTACTTCGTGTTATGGTGCAAGTATCTTATTGTTATGTCGTTTTGAATAAAAAAATTTGTATGTTTCTCTATATTATTCGAAGGCATTTACTTGTCTGCTTTAAATAACGTCTGCCTAGCTATATTTGTACCGGTCGCACCCCACAGTAGCTCCAGTAAGAAGCGACACTTAACAACGCTACGGCACGATGATATACAAACAAAAAGATGCGTAGTCATGAAATAGATGTCACGGTAAAAAACGCTGGCACATATATTACAAGAACGATGTATACCATCAGAGGACTAGTGATAAAGGACGAGGAATTTTTTGCAGCTGTTAGCCGAAGCTTTTAAAAAGTCCTATAGATAACGCAGGCAGACAGTAGATTGTGGTGTAATGAAGCGTACGTGTGTTTATAGAGATGTTGAAGGTCGGTCATTTGATGGCTAGACGCACTGCTGAGGTTATTTGAGTAATAATTTTATTAAATCTTTGTTCATTAACATGAGCAATACGAGCACACGACAATTTTATGACTTGTCATGCGGCAAGCAACCCATCAGTGGTAAATTATGAATTCATGGAAGCCCAAGACGAACTAAATAAAAGTCTAGGCAAGTCGTTCATTTTGACTAACGCTTATAAACGGTAACGCGTTTTATGAACACGAGACTCGTATATTACATCATACATTACCCTATAGGCTTGCCCTTTTATAATTTTGGCCTCTAGAGCTCACACATCTACCGTCTTCGGCCGCAACTCTCTTTGCTTAGCAATGGGATACTTTAAAAAGAGTCAAAGCCGAGATCCAGACAAATGTTTCGGTTGCATTGCTTTAGGGCCAGAACCTGCTTTACATTGGATGCAATGCGCGACATCGTGGAAAAAACTGTTTTATCGACAGCTGCCGGAAAACATTGATTTGTGTTAGTGGAAGATTACCTAATATTCGTTGTAAGTTATGCAACGATTTTCACCGAAACACGTAGTGAGTGTGGGTAGAGTTGCCACTTATAAATGGCGAGAGTGTAACTTATCTGCCTAGTCATAGCTTTGTGCAAAGCAATGTAACGAACTGTATTTACTACGATCATGTTGAAAGTGTCTTCAAAAGTACGCCATAGCCAAGTTCGTTTTATAAAATCATTTTAAAGTACTTTCTCAGTTTGTGGGTCGATCACGCAGCGGACGTTGAACCTGAGGTCCTGTCACTTGAGGGTCGGGTAGGTAAACGAGGCCTCATTTATTTTGTCTTAGATAAAACGTTTGTACCATGTTTAAGTATTTTCCTACACTGCTTAAAGTAGAACTAATTAAGATAGAAAGCCATAGCTGAACGTAAGTAGTTTCAGATCTGTAGTGACAAACAATACTTTTAGGTGAGGAAGGACGTCCGCGACGTCGAATCAGCTCCTTCATTGTCTCCGCTACCGAAGCAGTATCACCTCCTGACATTAGTATGAAGGACAAACATGTCACATGGGATAAACCCGAAAAACTCGCCATTCGCAAAAAAAATTAAAATTTATATAAGGCAACCTATTCTAGAGAGGCAATGTAGATATTGATTTAAAAAAAAAATGAAGGTTGCAAAATTGCGATGAAAACATCGACCACCGAACTTCGTTGAGATACCCTATTGAAACCCTGGACATCTACAGGTTTTCCAAAAGCCATAAGGATAAGAGATTGATTGCGTTGTCAGTGTGATTAGTCGAGATGCGAGCTTTACTTGGAAGGTAGAAACACTATACATAAACAGTATACTCGGTAAGTTCGAAAATTTTAATATGAAAGATAAAATAGGAGCATTTTGGCAAGATGTTTGTATCGAGTCATCGCCTTCCCGAACATTCTACAGTTTCTAAAGAAACTGCAAATTATTCGTGTCAAAAAGATGAGAAGCATGGCTGCGCCATCGTGCGGTAGAGCGGGAATACTGCTGTGAAAAAAGTCAATCTGCAAGCGCTACTGATGAACTTCAACATTCAGCAATATAAGCTCGCAATCCGAGTTCTAACTGAAGTCCTAGTTTCCAAAACATACATTTTTGAAGAAACAACTTACCAAATCAGACCTGTTAGAGAATGCATAGGGAAAACTAAGAGACGATACAATTATTACCGATATTCGCAGGCGCGTAAATCAAGAAATAATCTAACAGGATCATTGCCATCTGCAGAAGAACAACTTACGGCATCGCGAAAATCTAAATACAATACTTCTCGAATGCAATACATCATAGGTACAAAAAATCACAGTGAACTTGAAAAAAAAAAGTTTACCACAACACCTACAGATATCCCAAACGATGACAAAAAGACACTCCCCATAGACACTCTGGATACTATTTAACGTTCATTTGTAATAGAAGCCGTCCGTCAGATAAAGCTGTCGACTACTAGGCAGCAAAACACCGTGTGATATTATTATAAACAGTGGGCAAAGAAATGTGGATGCAGCACGATTGGAGGCAAAGATCTAGCGGATTATCATACCAAATACTATTTTTAGGTTTAGAACTAGAACGTCTTTTGTAGCAAAAAGAAAGAAAGTATATAAAATTAACGACATACAATGATTATAATTGAAATTAGGCCTTAATCAGTGAGCAAAGCTATAAAATGCCAAAACAATGATGAAAGACATATTACGTATCGAACATACGATAAAACAGCATCTCCATTACCTGAAATTTACAATTTAGCAATAATGTACACATGATGGTAAACAATACGTTTACAACTATCGAACCGACGCCCTTTTCTTTGACATATAGTCAAACGTTTCTTGAAAGATCATTAGGCAACATGCTGAACCCTTATAATTTTTGACATTGTACAAATTTTATTGGCTAGTAACTTGTAATCCTACGTCATAATTTAGCTAATCACACCACTGGCTGTGATAGTTAGGGGGTATTTATCACGATAACGACATAACGTTCGTTAATGAATCGTTCCATTCAACGAACAGCGACTTGCGCTCGGCTATAGGCACACTGAAACCTAGTTAGTGTCCTAGAATCAAGGATTTGCTGGTCTAACAAATGAATATATATTAATTATACTATGATTCAACTTGCTTTTCATTGACAGGGAGCATTTGTAGCTTTTCTGTATTGTCTCGGTAGTCCCGAAGTGCATAGTCACCTGCGACGAAAATTACGCGCTCTTCGTAGCAGCGGTTCGTTCCGGTCATCGAATGTAAAACGTGACAGGCTTCGACCAAATCAAGGTCAACGTCACCATTGGCCAAACGAGCTTGATGCTAACTCACATCCAGGACAAAATTCATCTTCGGCGATCGGCCCTGCGGGGAACGATGCCCCCCACCAGACGCATGAATCGTCTACTGGTCGAATACAGCTCCCATGGTCGGAGCAGCAGTACAAAGCGAAGTAGATTAGAAACATCAATGGCCACAGCAGAGGTAGTCACCAAACGTACTAGATGTTGTATCACCTGTAGAGCTGGCCCTAACCAGATGGTTTAGCTGGATCTACGACTACTGGAGGGTCTTAGTAAATGATAACCATTGCTTAACCGCTAACACAAATTAGTTGTTTCCAATAGAGTATATATTGCTTAAGTCGTTAGTTCGTTCGCCAAACAGATCGAAACAACAATTTAAGAATAGTTTTCATGTGCCTTTATCCTAGTAAGGCAGATGTTCCGCTCATTGAATGGATACTTTCCAGCTCTTTTAGCGATTAGAGGAATATCGCTGTACCGTATCGAAGACCGCTTCTTTATTTATATTCGACGTGGACGAAAACACCTCGCTGATGATGGCCAAAGGCAGCATAAACAATATGAGGTAAATCGCGTACGATCGAGAGAAGGAATCATTCATTGATTCCTTCTCTCGATGAGTTAAGCACGTCCTCGCATAACGAGCATCTAATAACAACTTACATTAATTCTTTAATCATAATTATCAAGCGTAATACTTCATCAACATACATTACTATGGACTACTGTTGCCGTTGCCACTTCTGCAGAAAAGAATTCTGTGAGCGGAGAAATTCGAATGTAATTTAAGGGACATAGCAACAGAAGCATGGATTTTCACAAGGTTGGCCTATTCGCGTTGGCCGAATCACGCCCGTAAAAGCTTTCGACTGGACTCCGCCTCAAATCATGACTACTGTGAAACTTTCAATGGCCACAGACCGAGTTAATTTCACGCTTCTTCAGCAGCTGAGTCACAACGAAGGCTTCTACGATTCCTGTTGTACTATGCCCACCCATAAAATTACCGTCGTAAATTTTTTTTGCGAAAAGCAAAATATCTGTGAAAAAACCCACCATGAGTACGTTTCACTGGTACTGTGTTAGACACGCATTATTATTAGATATTACAGCTTTGAACCAAGCAGGTGTTTTATTAAAAACTCACAGGAGATCCACAAACGGTCAGGAGCTGACTTGGCGAGCAACGAGTAAGCGCCATTTCTAACGTAATGATTGCGCTTCATTTCCTAAAAATTTAAGTTTTCGGAGGTCTTTTACACTTTCGGCCTCTGAGCTTAAAGTATAGAAAACTAAAATATTGCATATACAGATTGTCATACTACTCGTACAGAAAAAAAGGCGTTTAAACATGTTGTCTCACATGTATATAAAGGTATTGTATATGGATCTTGTGTGCATTGCATGTAGATTATGCGACTTGGACAAGAAGATTGTTCGCTAGAGATCTCCATGACGATTAAACTTCTTGGATATTTAGATTAACCATTTTTATCCGTTCCGCGACCAGTACTTCTACAATGTATCTTACAGGTTGTGCACTTTTGCCATAGAATGTGTATATACTAAATTACCTATATAATAAATCTACAAATAATTAAAGAAGATGATAATAAACTATTAAACAATATTCTTTAGATGAAGATGTCTTTTTTAAATACGACTGTAAACGTATACAGGTATTTTTCTACTTAGGGGATAAGCACTTGTAGATCATGTGAATCCCGATAACTTTTAGATGATGACAAATGTTTTAATATCTCTTCCTGGCTTTCCTATGGGCTTATACTCTTCCTTTGTTAGCGACCACTCCACTTGCACAATGCACGTTCAGCACTGTCCTGCAAGATAAACAGGATTTCGTTAATAATTTTCTACGAACACCAAACATGGCCTATGCAGTGTACTTTATCGTCTATGATGGAGAAGGCCATCATGCAAATCAACGTGTCAGTATGGAAACGGTTAAACTTTCGGAAAACGGCACACCCCCGGTCAAGCGAAAATCTGAATGTGAATATTAGGATTTGCTGAAGCAGTGTATGTAGTAGTATCATCTCGTATCTAGTCTACTTAACATAATGGCATACTGTGAAAATCTGAATATTCGAAAGCCCTACACCAAGTAAAAAAACTCGCCCAAAGACCACGGGTGCAAAGATTGAATGCTTACAGAGTCATGAACAGCTGTTCGTTCTCAGTTTGGTATAAATGGACGTTAGGCAAAGATTTTTGCGATTTCCTTGCAAACAGAGTGGCATCATAAATAATTATTGTTAAGCCATGGTAAAGAGGATATCTATTACAGGTAGGCGTATACATCTAGCACTATTACACTGGTTTCGCTAAAGTGAACACTTTGGATTTTTTTGTTGTTTTAATGGAAAAACAAACCTAAAAAATGGGATAGAAAAAATGTATGATCCTTAGACATTTTTAACTAATTTAATGCCTTCCCTACTTTCATGTATCTGATGAAGTCGGACGCGGTCGTATTCTCTCAGATTCCTAGATCTTAAAAATCCTCTTAGGTTCGACATGTTCTCGCTCTATTCAACGATTTCTTTATTAAGAATGCATAGGCAAGTAGGTCAGTAAGAAAGTATTACCTTTGTACCTCAAAACATAAAACAGGATTTGTAAGTTCCTTGAAAAATGTGCCTGTAAGTGTCCTCTGTAGGCTCGGCCACAAAGAAAGCAAATTACTTGAGAGACGTCTATTGACACTCGTCTAGCTAAGGAGAAACTACTTGATTCATCCGACCCTATACGAGTGCAGTCATTAGGATAAAAAAGTATGGAGGTCCTGCATTTACGCTATATGGGACGGACAGCCGTAGCTGTTTATCACCATACGGCGCCACCATCGGCGGGTAGAAACATCTGTCAATACTGATGCTGCTCGCATCTTGTTGAATCCGGTGCACTGTTTAATTGTTATAGTAGTTTACATCAGGGAGCTCCATATTGAATTTTTCCTTCAGCGCTTGCTGTTCTAACCTGTCTTTTTTTTTGACATCATTTTACATGCTACATAGATCAGCTGACGTAACTTCAAATTCACACAAGTGGTTAATCTCTAATTCGTAAAGTGTTCATCTTATTATTACTTACAGTGGAGAAATAGCACGGAATTGATTATAAAATAGTTAAGAACGACGATTCAAGTAGGTGTTTTGCATTAAAATCTGCTCCATTGAACGATACGAAAAGTGTAGGAGCACGACAATGCTGCACCGTGTAATGGGTTAATCCTACGTCCAGCTTTTGTTTTAGCATTGAGTTGACTAATCAGATTCATTAATCCTCGCCCTGCCTAGCATAAAAATAAAATAATAAACAAAATAAAATAAAAAATTTAAAAAAAAAAGAGAGTTTTTGCCTGTTGCAATTTCTGTACACCGTTCATTGCATTCTCTATTAAAATGTTCCAATATTTTTGTTCGCTTGCTGCAATCCTAATGCAATCGAACATAAACTATGGTTTCATAACAGATTTTTACACTGACACTTCCCTGACTGAGTAATATCACAGAAGCCCCGTTGCCTTATCGTTATTCAGTTCTCTTATTTTAGCAACTAGTCTTATCTACCCCAATTTATACTAGTGATTTCGTCTTGTATTAAAATCTTAATCGGCTCGTCGCATTTGTCAGTTGAAATTACCAAGTACTCCCGATCGGATCCGCCGAGTAGGAGCTCGACTGATTCAATATACTTTTGCTACCACTGTGAACACAGGAGTCGGGGATCATTTAGTTATTTTAGATGGCCCGATCTAGAAAGTTTTTTATTAGATACGAATAGAGAGGTTTCTTTACAAACGACTTTTTCTTTTTGATGACTTGGCCGTCTTGAGACGAAGGAACCTGCATCACGTTTTTTGTCGTTGTCGAACGTGTATTACAATCAGCGATGGTTATGTGGACCAACCATAGCTGTCACGTAACTGTCTTTTTCAATCATTACTACTAGCGGATAAATGTATATTGGCGCAAA
>NW_019211454.1:42301524-42313753 GCF_002443255.2 Varroa destructor | reverse complement strand
TAATCAAAACATATTAACATGTTTAGGATAAAAAAGCTTTGCTACAATGAGAATACAGAAATAATCTGGTCTTAATCCTCCTAGGTTGAACACACAAAGTTGAACGAAAATTGCAGCCAGCGGCCGCAGAGAAAAGCAAAGCATATGCAAGCGCTTATGAAGCCTTCGACCTCGACGGCAAAGAGATCTTTCTGGACGGGTAGCGTGCATTCCACGTTCATCCATGAATCCTATCAACGTGCTCAGTGTTTTAAGCAATATCAAGAGAACACTCTTAAGGAAAGCTAGCTGGTCTATACAATCTAGTCGACTCTCGAAGCGCTTTCAATGCGGAATTGCGTGATTTAGCTCTTGGAAAGCTCGCCTGTCACAGAGTACCATAAATACATTGCACCCGGTAAAAGTCATTCAACAACGCGACGGCATGGGCAACAAGGCGTCAGCCCGTTGTGTGGATGAGCAGTTTCTTAAGGCCATGATCCCAGTCCGCTATTATTTGCTGCTCGTGCTTGTGAGCGACCTCTAACCAAAGCAGACAAGGAGCGGGCATCTAGCGGTTCATATTCAGAGTGAATGTGGAGTATCTCATAATATCGAGTTATAGCCAATCTAACTTACGAGCATTTTCAAGAACTTTGGGCATTGACATCGGGCTAAATACCACCACTCAAAAGCCGGACGTGATGAAATTCACGCGTAGCGCAAGACAAGCCGTGTCGACCGACCGGAAAAACATCGCAAAGCGTTACTTCACGTATTTGAGCCTCACATTGATCCGAAGTGTGAAATTCTCTAGAGGGCGTATCGAAGGCGGAATGCCCCAAACGTGTATTATAATGTTAATAAAGCCTTTTATTGCCAACAGTTTATTCGAGACGCCAGCTGCTTCGTACGACTTGTACAGCAATTGAGGCAACTTGCTACCTCCTCGCTTTACCATCTATTTCAATGGGTGGGGTTCGCTTTTTTAAGAAAATTCTACTGCTCTATCCGTTATTTACTCGTTTGGTCTCTCTGTTGACCAACACAGTACTCTTTGTCGAAGCGTTTTAATAACCTACAACCCAATACACATATCAGAAATTACACAACAAACAAAAATACCATGGCCGACAATATTAACTTTAAATTTTAGGACACTAGAGCAACCACTACTAACTAATACCATGTAGGAATATAAAACTAGAACAAATCCTCGTATAGAGTCCAGATACGCATTCCATGACTTCCTAAACATTTGCCTTCCTAAACAAAAGAGAAAGTTATAACGAACCAAATCAATTTTGTGTCTGTAAGTGCTAATACTGTTTTACGTCCATGATATTTTGCTGACAGCTATAGTATGACACTCAGTAGTAGCGTTAAGTTTGAATAATGAATTTTTCTAACTGAGGGCGAACATAGATCTTGTTAACTTAAAGGAGCGAAACATCTACTCACAGAGCCTTGTTGAGAAATATTTCCGGAAGTTGTCCTCGAATTAAGACCGCTGTCCTTTCTAACGTTTGCATTAAGTGGCTCTTGTAATATTTTACGTACATTAAGCGTTAGTCGAAGTCGACTGTTACGAATTGAAGTGATGGCGTCTTACGGCCTCTTTCCGCCTCCAATGACCGAGGTTGACAGTCGATAAAAGCGGATAAATCACAAAATATTTTTACTATATTAATATACTGATGATTCGCAAAAGCGTCTCGGTAAGAACGATATTGAAATATATAATGGGAGCCAATCGTGAGTATACTCGACGCTGGAACAAGCGTAGGCGGTCAAAGCCATCCCATACACGAGTAGTACAAGAAGACCATAATTTGTCTGTAAAACAACTACTTATATAAATAACGTGACTTTTTATGTATGTTAGTGAATAAAAATGAAATAACACGATGTAAATGTTTGTTTATGCCTATGTTTATTCATTAGAGTCCTTAATCATCAAGTAAAACGAATGCCTAAGCTAATAGTATACTAACAAAATAATTACCTGTTACAAAAAAAGCAGACCTAGCGGCAATATTTTATACAAGTTTGTCAAATAATAAAATATAGCATCTCAAAGAACGGAGTAAATATAACGAAAATTAAGCCGGCTGCTAAAACTTCCCTAAGGAGGTTTCTTCTTCTACGCACAGGTTCATCCGCGCCTTGTGTGTTTTAGTTATTTTTAGGCCATATAGTAGTTCTTAAATAACTCTACTTAGATCGATATAGCTAGCGCGGAGTAGACGGCGGTAAGGATACATCTTATATCGATAAGTTGTTGAAGAATTGTCAGCTGGCAAAAGCGTAGTCTGGGTACACTGGTATGTTTGAACTTGTCATATCATTTTAATCGTATACCTTTATTTTTCTATATAGCCTTACTTTACTTAAATTTATACTTCTAAAAAATCTAGCCCCAATATTGAAAGTTTGACCAAAGAAACCTATTTGACATTAATCAGAAGCCCCGAAGCTTCTTTAGCAAAAACAAAACTCATGAGGCTAACTTCATAAAAATGGCGGTAACAACAAGCAAGTTTTGACTTAGTTTATCCAATGTGTGACAGAGAGGGAATTTTGTCGATAGCGCCATCTGTGGAAAGGGTCTCTCAAACGAGAAGCAAAACTATTCTTAGAGGTCCTCATCCCCCTAACACTGCTTTTTTTTTTTTATAAATCCATTATATTTTGTTGTTTAGTGAACGAAATTCAATTTCGAGTTCAAGCTCAAAGATACGTGTTCGTGATTAAAGAGAAAGCGTTTTTTTTGCAATTGAGATCGAGCGAAATTTCGAATTTGCAACGAGCGCATTAACTAATCGAAAAGATAGGCCGCAAATGGGCCGATTTTTCGAACTCGTATTTACCACAGAGCACCACGCATTTTGCATTCAATTGAGCTGCGGAATTTTTTTACACCGTAGAATATTTTAAGAAAAAGGCGGTTGACAAGAATGTGTGTGTAGCCCACTTGCATGGAACAGGTCATGATACCCAGGTCAAGAACGAACTGTTTCTTTAATAAGCTGGGTACATAGCGGTAAAGAGTAGCAGGGGACATCGAATCGAACAGCTAGTAAGCGAGAAAGTCTTTCTTATTTTCGGCGAATTTAGCCTATGAATACTATTTCGTGTAGTTTCCAATTAAATTCCGGTCAGTATACGTGGATATATCTACTCGTTGTTGACCGAAAAGGGTCCCGTCGCAGTTATTTAGGGCCTTAATGTAAAATAACTTTTAGCAGGCTCTACTAGTATGCATTTATTTGTAGAGTGGCATTCGCACGCGTCGACCTACGCTAGGATTCTACTTAATTTGAACTTTTGGATGAGATACAATCTGATCTATTAATGTTGGCCGAGTCGATAAAAACGACGACAATAAAATGATGCGATTGGCAACTAGGCCAACCGAAGAAAGCATCTTGGTACAAATAAGACAGGTCATAGGCGTGACTGAAGCTGAAGGGTAAGACTGTCCAGCTTTCGATTCGAGACACTGGAGAATTAAATAGTTGGCAAAGTTATGTTTTACATTTTTGGATTGTTCAATTCTGCGTATGGAGACTTTAATAAAACTAGCCGTCTGCCAAGCTAAAACATTTCATAATGGCTATCATGTTAGGTTCTTTTTTGTCCACGGACGATACTGAAATGTAGTATGAATCGACGAAGTGGAGAAAGGTAGTACATAAAAAGTGATCGTAGTTGACTTCAATACACGTGGCAAAATGTCGCTGATAGCGAGAACAGCCGCTGGTGATGCGTGAGCTCGTTGTTATGAGCGACTATAAACCGACGAGGGCAATAGCGTTTAGCAATAGTTTGCCCGCGTAGCTGACATTTAACAACGACCCTACATCTCATCTGCACCATCCTGCCATTTACCTTCGGCGCCGTAATTCTAAATCATCAATCTCCTGATGGCTTTCTAACCGCACATTCTCGGGCGAGCCAAATTCAAATTATAGCGAATCACCAATACCTGGTAGTACCAACCAAATCCAGACGAACACTAGATATCGCTTTATATTGTCACGAGAGTCCATCCCTTTTACTCACGTAGGCTGCTAGGTAGGAAGATTTGTCCTTAGCGGGCCTTCAAGCAGCATGCCCTGAGCGCCTTCGACCGGAGTAGTGGTATACATAATCTCGCGGAAAAACAAGTTGGAGTAGTACAACTAACGTTGCAGTGAAACAAATTTTAACAAAGACTAGACAAACTTAGTTGTTTCTCGGATGCTGTTGGGAGGTTTGTTGGTGCACAACTGAGTTGCTCACCATTTAGCCTCGAGCAATGGCCAGAAGCACAAAATGCGAAAGTGAACTGTGATCAGCGTTTATCTTCGAATCTCTATTCAGATCTTCTTCCGTTCACGTTCATAGTGACTAGACGAACGCTCATTAACTTCAAACGACAGCGAAGAATTATACATTAGCTTGCATCAGGTGACAATCGCTCTAAAAAGTTCTCATGATAGGAATAGATGGGCTCCCCTTGCTCCTTTTTGATGTTCGAAATAGATATACCAGGCTATCATTTATTTGCTCTAAAGACGAAAAACAGGTTAGGTGTCGGTGACTGCTTTATATTTGAAGCTCAGTAGTTCAAAACTCTATTATTCATATAAAGCGACGATAGCCTGAAGGATGTGCAGAGGAGAGCAATGTTATTGCGTACTAGTAGTGTTCGTTGCTGGGCTCTTATCTGCAAGATTTTCTAGAGATCCTGTGGAATAAATGAAGGAAGATGTACCCGTTATGCCCTACTGGTGTTCGCCAATGAACGTTTGATTTGCAGACATCTATATTTTATGAAATGGGAATCGATGGTCCTGTCATTGATTTACAGGATCACACACCTCTGGAAAAGAACGGTCCGTCGCCTCCAAAGGCAGTGTTGGATTTTAGCTGTATATTTTATACCAATTTGAATGGGCTGAACCACTTTCAGATGATTAAAAAACTATTTGTTGCGTTACGTTCACTGCTCGACGCCAATGTTTCCCATCCTTGTTGTTCGTTTGTACACCTGATCGACACCTAGTTACGTGGAAAAAAAGCACGCTTCAAATAGGCTCAATAGCTATTTTTGTAACACATTAGGCCTTTCGCAATGGGCCATGATACTTAGGCACCTTGGAGACCACACTTGAGTGCATTGCAAGTAGCAATCGCTAGGTTCTAGCTGGAGATTGAATGGTGGGTCTCAGCCACACCTTCCTTGAAGCAGTCAACCTTTAAAAGCCAAGTCACCTGCGTTTGATCAAGTCACGTACTAAAATACCTCGAGGTGAGAAATTACGCACTGTAACAATAATAATGATAACGATGAATGAGCTTTTGGTCGTCAGCCTGTTTGCCTGATCTTCATAAAAGCTGTGAAATCGTTCCTCTATATTGGTTTTACTTCGCAACAATATGTCGCTTGTTTGTAGGGTATTTGACGAAGTAAGTGATGTCCTTGAGTAATTGAGTTTAAATCCATGGTTTGTCCCAACATTTTTTAAGGTAAATGCGCCGCCAGGCAAAAAGTATTTTTTTCCAGTGGATTCACCTTTGGTAAATGTGTGTCTGTTTAAAGGACGTTGCCTAGCTAAATAAACTCAAATAAGTAGTCAAATCTTTTCAAATACTCGCTTACCAAGTGAAAACAAATACTAAGGCATCAAACACTAAAATAGCTTCCTTACGTAAAGTATAATGGTGTCATTCAAAATATACCAAAATTTTAGCAAACAAAACTTTAGAAAATTACGCCTAAAAGTATCTGCTGCGTTCACTGCTAAAGCTAGGCTACATACATTCCATAGCTCTATACATTTCTAAATACAGTAGATTTGCGAAGCATATACATATATCTTCAAAAGTACCACGAGGTTCAGCACTCCATGTTACAGTGTCCTGCCCCTCAAATATTTTCGGTTGCTTTTTACTGACTGAATAGGACAAAATTTATATTACAAAAACATCATGTTTAAGTTTTTTTGCAAAGCTAGGTCTAAAATGCTTGAAGTATATGGACCAACAGACAAACTGGAGATCGCTCCGCCGCATATTCTTATGAACAAACGGCTCTGCAGTCAGATTTCTACTGCAGCTTCAGCTTCTAACTGCAACTTCTACTCGTCCAGATTCCACGTGCGCAAAAAAGCCTTAAAAGGGTGACAGTTCTATTAAAGAAGAAAGTAAACTCGCTAGCGTTGGTGAACAGTCGGCCGGTCGTTATTCGATAAGGTTCCTGTAATTCAAGAGGCCATTACTACAATTTGTGGCGAAAAATTGATATAGAAACAATAACCAAGTTTAATACTAGGTCTTGGAAACTTTTTGGCAAGACACGTGCAGTCTTTTTTATCAATTTTTTAAAATCAATTTCCTTCTCTCTCTTTCTTTTTTATTATTACTTTAAGACTATCTGCCTCGTGTTATGTATCGACAGTCAGCAAGGCTCTTGGACAATAACAGGTTGGCTAACAAAGATACAGCAGTCTGCCAGTGGACGCTTCCAATGTGTAATCCAAGTTCCCATATTGATACCGTCTCATGTATGTATGTGACCGCTTCACGTACATTGCCATATGTGGTTCTTTCAACATGTTGTGAGATTTATATTTTATCGCTTTGTCAGTATAAACTTTTTTCTACCGACAGATATGCTTCATATTCACCAGCGACCTCAGCCTAAAAAGCAGGTTTTTCTGTCCAAATATCACTAGCATTCATTGGACATCCGGCCACAAATTAGCTTACATTTGCGGTATGGGAGCGTCTGCTAGCACTACTTGGTCAGATTCGTCGACAATAGTGATGAAAAATAAACCAGGTAAATTTGAAGAAATACATTGTGCTTTTGGGTGAGCAAAAAAATCAAATATGAAAAGCATACCCACCATGTACGACTGCCATCATATTTTGTGGGATTCCGAGTTCAGTCGTTTGTTACAAAAGTTTTCTTTCTGATACTGCACAATAGACCACATAGCAACACATATAAATAGGGTTGAATCTGCGATTTAAACTCCATAAGCATCAGTTATTGGAGTTGTTGGTCAAAAAAAGATCTCCAGATACCTGCGTCAGATTTCCTTGCCAGTGAAGCATTTATTTTGGTCAAAAACATAAACGAAATAGAGATACTGCATGATTGCAATCCCGCATACAATCAAAGTAATGTAAGAGGCAGACTACGGTTAGGGACTTATATCATACCTGGCATGAAAAGACAAAAAACGTTATTTTCACTGGATTGCTTTTTCTCTACGAGGTAGTTAATTTTGGCATCCTTCACTTTGCCGTTATTCAGTACCTACTTCGTCGCTGTCTTACATCAAAGCTGTAAATCATACAGGAATACAGCGCGGGAAAAGAAGGCGATAAGTTTGCCAAATCACGCTTGTAGTGACTTGTAAAAACATATAGAGCTGAAGCTCCTGTAATAAAATCTTCATGCATTATACTAAAACTCTGCCTCACGCGCTATTTACGGCAGCTGGTGTTCATAACCGGCCCTTGTAAACAGAATATTTTAAGTTATTCTTTAGCATTTCATGCGAACATATTGTCTGGATTTGACAAAATCCTTTATTGGCATTTCCACTGCGACAAATGTTGCACTGAAGAGTACGGCAGACCGGCAAAATTTGATTGAACTTTCGGCCCAAAGGGGACCCCAGAAATTTCTCGCAGCTAAACAAACCAGTATTAAATTAGTTTGTTTGTCTTTCGACATTTTCTTGTCTTGTCTTATCGTTTAATATTATAATGTAATCTGTTGAACTTAGAGTATAAGCAGCACGGTTTTTGCAAGTATGCTTTAGACCATTGTTATGGAGTATGTTTCTTATAATAAACCAAACAAAGTTTTTCGATGTTGCTTATGTCTTAACTTTGCTTCAATTGTTTACGAAGCATTATCCCGCCTGCCAAAACATGTTCATATAGTATAACTATAATTTGCAGTTTGTCACAAGGAATAATACTAACTTATTACTTGGAAAAGGAAATCTCAGTTACCTCGTTATGCGGTTTGCTTCTGCAGTCGATAGCTTCGTGTCGCAAATGCTGCTTGGATATTTAACAATAAAGTGTATAGTTTCTTTCACAGCGAAAATGATTGATCAAATAGTTCTTTGTATCCCTTCAGTTGAACAGAGGTCTTGTTGACCTTTAACGTCCATGAACATTGGTCTATTAGCCGAAATTATTTAAGGCTCTAATAGCCTTTTTGTGAACGCATTAAATACTTTCGCCGTGCAAATCAAACGGTCAAGTTACGCTCATAATCTGCAATTATTTGACCACCGTTGTTTTCCGCAACGATCAATAAAGTACGCAGCGAGTCTCAAATTCGTTAAATCTATACATTAGCTCCAGACAATAGTGGCATTCACTAATTGAAGTACAACTTCGAATTCCATCCAGTTCCGAAGCCAATCTAGATTCAGTAATATGTATGTTATCTGTTTTTAAAGACCAACCTTTGAGAAAGATATGTCGGATACTGAGAGAAACATACCGCAGATTCGAACAAATTAAATCGACTAGTTTATTTCCACAAGGCGGTAGCAGTGTTCTGAAATACTTGTTAATACAGCAGTGGGTGAATACACTTGCTACCCATGGTCATAACCGGTATACTCATAATTTTATTCTGCATTTAGTTATTACTTGATTCAAAACACTAAATGTAAAAGGCAATCTTTGGAGACAACAATTCAAATAGAAGGCTAAAATTTTCGATGTCCTTTTTTCTTTAGACTCACTATTTTTTATGTGAACAAGCTTTGGAAATAGGAATAGAAAAATGAATATTTTTCTTCGTTTCTTTGTTCAACGTTAAATAGTAAAAGGGTCGGAAGAATAGAAAATTGTGTAGATTCGGTATATCCACGAAGAGTGCAGAAAAACAAAAAGAACCTCCGTCATCTGCCGACAATATCACCCAAAGGGTGTATTCTATGTTATAGATATCCATATAGAACGGTAAAAAAGTTCTCGTTGCTCAAAAACATGTGTACAAATAAGCCATTTCACTGGAAACTAATGTGTGCTTTTTATACGTGCGTTCTGGGTCCTCATTTCACTTTCACGAAAAATACTTTTTCCTATCGTTTTCCAATGCAAACGCAACCCTTACTTATGCATATGTGCTCGATCTTCTAAATAATACTATGTTATTCTCAGATAAATTTTTTCGTTATTTTTTTATACGAAGATAAAATCATTCAGTGTCGGTGCTCCCGATAAAGATGTAACCTGCACAGATTACACGGACAAAATGTCCACATGAGTTCTGGAATAAGTATGAATTATAACACGTAGACATCACGCTCAAATGATGGCTATAGAATCGAACAATGACATACTCAACTGTATTTGAAAACAGTTTGCTTATAAAAAAAAGACGTTTGGCTAACATTTTGAGCAACGCGGTCTGAAACAATATTCACATGTGCTACATGTAACAATGCAATTCAAAATTGCCGATATTTGAAATTTTGCGGGTTAATTGGAGCTCAAACAGTAACTACGCAGAGGTTGCAAAAAATGATTAGTGAATTCGTGGCCAAATCGACAACAAGCATTGGACTAGAAAAAACTGCCTTCAGCTACTCTACCTAGTGGCGTCTAAGGTGAGGTTGTTTCTTGAGCATTGCTATATCTGTTTTAATTAGATACATAAATATTATAGAGTAAGGTTTATTATACGTTACGTGCTGTAAACCTTTACGTCTAAGAACGGAAACGTTACATACAAACATAGAGCTTTCTTGACATATCTGACAGGTTTTTCTCATATATTGGCGTATGGAAGCATGGCTCATATCTGTGCGTTAATTAACTAACTGCTGGGAACGTCAGACTAGACGCCAACTGTTGTAGAATCGCTAAGGCTGAATTCTGATACCCTAGTAAAGTAGCTAGCTATAATTTTTTTTTAACGAAATTATATCGCATAATGCATGGAAGCAATACATGGATAGGAACATTATATTTTGCACTACACTGCGCACAACGATTTGTCTCAATGCAGCCGCTTGTTGGCCTTCATAATTTGTTCGTAGAACTGAACAACTGATGTGGCTCGGAGCCATCTTAGTAGGGCAGGTAGACAGACCTCTTTGCTATCTTACACCATGGTATATTTTTTATTATTGCTGTAAAACTAAATTACCTCATAAGTGCAGTTTTAAAAAACAATGTAAGATGATAAAGATAATGAAAAAAAAAAGAGTTGGAATTTGCCTAGGTATTTTGTTTCTGGCGTTCCATTGAAATGAACTTTCACGCATAGTTTTTTCGATTGTCGTAAATGCCATTACTTATATAAAGAGAGGCACATACAGTTCTAAGTTATTCAAGGGGTATCGTGGTAAAAGGTACTCGTCTTAGAGTTAAGCAAAATGTTTTCGACGCAAATTAACCCATCATCCAATACAGTCGTACAAAAATGCAATGACAGAATAAATTTCATTGAACTTATTCACTTGAGATAGGATCACACATTCGATGCTTAAACGAATCAAAAGAGCTGCAATAGTATAGCGTCAAGGAACGCATCGTTGTGATGTAAACTATGACAGACGAGCAAAATAAGACGCTTCCATTTTTGTTGTGCAAATGGACTGTAAGAAACAGGGTGAGACGTCTAAATTCGGACTCTTGTCTAATCCAAAGAAGACCAGATATTTTATCGAAAATTTACAGGTGCTAGAAATTTTTCTCGTGACGGTTATATCTATTCAATATCACTAATATTTGTCACGGTTACCTATTTAATTTAGGACTTAAAATATGAAACAGGTTCAAGAGTAAATTGATTTTATTTTGGTACCTAACACAACAACTGACGACAAGCAGCCCGCGAAAGTTTATTTGAATTTGAGTGTCCTATCTTGTTTACATATATTAGTGCAATGCGATGTTGACAATTAGTAGAGGGATGAGGTTTACAACATATTTTTCCAATATTTTTTTTTTAAAAACGCACTGTTATGGAAATCATTAATAAATGTAACGACTATTTCTCAGATATTGAATATCCTTCTTTTTCGAAATCGCCTTTTAGTATCCTTATGGTTTTTTAAGGATGATTATTTCCGGAAATATGCGGTAGGACCGGCTTGATTGTCGAAGAAAAAGCAAGGAAGGCTTCCGAGTTTTACCTTTTTCAGTAATTCCAAATTTCTCATGAAGCTGTTGAATAATAATGCTTAGGCTCCTAGACAATCGTAACCGAGCAAACTGGCATTTATAGCGACTTCAAATGTTTCAAATAGCTTGAAATGACAACATTTTTATATGCATCGGCACATTCGTATCTTAAAATGCTCTTCTTGCATTACAGTATATTCTTTCAACAAGAGGAAGCGAGACATTCATATCAACATGGTGAAGGCTTTACCTATGAGGTACTTCGCATACCTCATACAGATACATTCGCCTACTTTGTGTGCGATATTCTTTCCATACAAATTTGATACCTAGTATGTCACTTATAGCCATTTAATGATTCCGCTAGCTATGAAAATTGCCTTATAACTCATATATAGTTATGGAGCTGGTTTATTATTTTGAAGCAAAGCGTTCAGCTTTCCGATATAACATGCTAAGGTATAACGGTGCTGTCATAACTGCTGAAGTTACTGCCTATAATTAGCATGTAACGTAAGTTTTGAGTGTTGCAGCGACCACAACTGAACTCAGTGAACTTGCAGCGCACATTTACATTGGATCAGTAATTATTTTATTTATTTTCTGTTTTAGGTTATTTTCTTTCCATAGCGCAACCTTTGAATGATTACCTTTAGCTTTGACTAACTTTGAATGATATAACTTTAGCTTTATTATTTGAAAGTCCAGTTGCAGACTCATATTTTATGCTGAACTACAAATAGTGTGGAAGCGAGGCTTGAGTGCAACTTTGATAAAACTGCAGTTTAAAAGTAAAATGTAGTAATATAACGGCACTATATCGCATATCGGTATTTAATCATATGCAAGATGATAGATGAATGAAAAATTATCGAGCAATTCTAAACTTATAAACTCGCTGATATCTCTTAACAAGAGTGTAATACAAAACAACATGTTAAATTATCAAACAAACTTTTATTCTTCAAGTGTCTTTTAATTAAAAAAATGCTATCAGCACAAGGATTTTATACTCCGCGGTTCTAACTACCGAAGACCAACCAACGTTTAGCAGCCCTAACGGCAACTTTTAATACATTTTCTGTTCGAG
>NW_019211454.1:42228538-42301424 GCF_002443255.2 Varroa destructor | reverse complement strand
GCCGTAACATATTTTTAAAAAGGAGATAACCATCCCTTAAGACTCCAGCAGTTCCTTAAGAGATTTACACAGCGGTGAAAGAAGGTTTTTTTTCAAATATTTTTTATCCCGTTTTCCTTTGCAATACGTGTCCTTCTCTAAATATTCATCTCTATTGAAAAACAAGCTACACAAAAGGCAACGTTCCAGATTTTAGTAAGGCCCTTACACTATTACGCAAGCGCTCTGACATAGCTTAAAGCTCAAATTAACTAGTGACACATATCCTTTAACGGGTATTTCCACAGTATGGTATTGTCTGCAAGCCACACACATCGCTTCGTTCGTGTGATATCCATGCGCTCTAAATAAAACAGAGAAATCATATAACCTAAACAACTGCTTTAGCTTGCACGTCTGGTTCTACTGCCGTTATACATTGTTTCAGATGCTGGTACGTAACACAAAATTAACCTTTATATGCGGTTTTAGACCTCTATTACCTCAGATATCTTTAAGTTTAAGCACGTTTCTGCTAAAGCAAACAATACCTAGAATGTAGCCCACCCACGCGCGATTCCAAAGCTAGACCAGCTAGTTTGTTTCCAAATTCAGTGGACAAGCTGCGTGAGAACGTGACCTAAATTAATTAGTGATGTATAGAAAACTGTTGCAGAACGAGGAACTAAAGCAGAATCTTTAAGTTTAGACGAACTATAGGCACTTAAATTTAGGTTCAGCTACATTAGACGCATAAAAAAGAATATTTACGTTCTAAATTTTATCTAAATATATTTGTATAGTCTTTAATTTTTTCTGTGTTTAGTATGCAATTGCCAAGAAAACGAGGAAGTAAGAAAATACCCTGTACAGCTAATGGATTACCTAATAAAGCAGTTAATATCTTTTTTTTTTTTCTAATATCAGTCAACCAGTCGATTGTTCATTATAGCACATTCGTATAATATCGACGATTATTATTGTTCTTCACGTTAATATATGAAGTAAAGTTAGTAGCACGCCTGGTTCCTCTCAACAAAATGTATTGTGTTTAATTTATGGAACAGTAAATGTTGTAATGTAAATCATGTTCATTAGTTCATAGAATAATAAATAACGATATTTATTTACAGATTGATAATTACCATAATTGCTTCCTAGAAAGAAATTATACTCGTTATCAAATGTGTTCAACTCCGTCCGCTTGCCACATGAATAATAATGAGTATTAACTCACTATAATTTTTTTTAGAATCTACTCTTTATAGAATCTACTTTAAATGGTCATCCCACATAGGTCCACTGCATTATGCAATGACGCGTCTAACCAAAATTTTGTTGCAGATGACTGCCATTGCCAGACAAAAACTGAATGGAAAAAATGTTTTTTTTTTTTTTATGGGAACTAAACCTATCGGAAGCCGATCTCACTAAAACTGTTCCATTGACTGATTGATCGATTTTTGGATTTTGCTAATACGAACGTACAGCTCCTTCTACTGCTGCCTTCGATCGTCGCGTGTCCTAAAGATGTGAAAAAAAGGTGCGCGCTTAAAGATACCATCAGTACGACCAGTACCAGAGTGCTTCTTGTGGGCTCCACTGTTTATTACAGCCAAAAGCTTTTTAGCATTTTATCAGTTCCACTTGCTGGATACTTGACAGTATGGCACACTGGTCAAACTAAAAATGGCTATTTAGAAATCCACAGGAATAGAGAGTTGTCGGATCCAAGCAATCATGCGTTTATCCGTCACTCGTCTTTCCGATCCGCAAAGAAAGCAGTTCTTTAAGATATTACTTCGAACGTTTAGCTTGTAAACGCCGATGCTAATTACATATAAATACAACATAATACAAGTCCTCTGTTGAAATGGATTGTCTTTGTCTTTGCGCTAGCAAGCTCAGGCGGTCCACCATAAAAACGAATTGTTAACAGCGTGAACTTTTGCAGCTGGTATGATTAACTAATAGGACTACAAGAAGGTCAGAGGTGCGCATTTTTGTAATTCTATACATAGAGGACGGTAATATCATTTCGACCTTGGAACTATGGGATACTTGACCGTCTACACTTTTCTCAATGTTACAGCCAAATGAGGTCCTGCAAAGCGATCCTGAGTGTAGTGTGTAAGTGATATCTAGTCGTTATAACCACCACCCATTAAGCATAGTTTGTTAGCTCAGGAAGAACTGATGGTTTATTTATAATAAGATGCATGGCTGTAGGCTAGCGAACGAAAACTCAAAAATTACCCGATCAAACAGCCAAAATACACAAAAAAAAGAACCTTTGTCACATGGAAAAGGCCAACTCCATAGTGAGCTCTAAGTGATCCGAAACGTTTCACTTAAATTTAGAATTCCAGTATATAAATGTCTTAAACGTTACGTTGATGTTGCGTTTTAGTGATACCGGTTTTACTTTTGCTCTACTCAACACAATTTCGCTAACGCACACAGAAATACAGAAATATATTTTATCCGAAATATCTAAGTTTCTGCGTACACTAACACATTTAAATGCATATAAATACAAAATCTCTATAAAGAGATTCCGATATCGTCTAACAGAACGGAATTCTCAAAATAAGTTACGTGTATGACATCCCAAATCATCTTATTTTACTTCGATCTCACCTAGGCTTTGTACCTAATTGGCGTTTTATATTACTGAACTATTATATATTATATAACTTTCGAAAAGCAATAGAGTCTATCAGATAAAAAAAAAACTCTTAAAAAACGATCGGGGTCGATAGTGGCTTATAAAAAACCTGTCCACGAGCTTTTTAGGGTGTATGTTAATACCTGTTTACCTAAATAATATTGGCATAATATGAAAGATGCTTTGCACTGCCATATTTTTGTTAACAAAACACGTATCGTTAACAGATCAGTTTAGCTTCTTAATGACCCGATTT
Source organism: Varroa destructor (assembly GCF_002443255.2). Lineage (NCBI taxonomy): Eukaryota > Metazoa > Arthropoda > Arachnida > Mesostigmata > Varroidae > Varroa > Varroa destructor. The sequence goes on along the minus strand of NW_019211454.1, from coordinate 42,298,521 downwards.
TTTTGCCTTCATCAGTCCAATTGACAGTGCACGACTTCGTTTTTCACGAAGCATCCAAACGCTTTAGAAATAATTGTCCCAGATTGACATCAAATCACCAGATCTTATCCATTTATTTGCTGTAAAAAATAATAAAATCAATATTTTTCGGCCAATCTTAACATAATCGCAAAGAGTATGAGCTTTGCGTAAACAAATATTCCTGCTATAGCTAGCGCATTCTGTTTGTTGTGCAGTGTTTGAACTGCAGGTTCAAACCCAGCCTGCAGTTGGGTTTGATTGATTGTTTCTAACATATAGCTGATATCCCTACTGAAAGCAAAATGGCCAGATCAAGCTCAAATTATCTCACCGCATGGTCATAGGACTAGACTTTTTTTAAAGTTTGATAAGGCTTTACGCTAATCTCGAATATTCTCAAGATCGTGATTTATATATATATAATAAAATAGTTCAAAATGAAGCTTGTAGATCGATTTAAGTAAGCATTGGTCTCTGCTGAAGGAACTGATTTATGGTTAGGACTTGATGTTGGAACCCAATATAGAGAGTGTGTACCGGCAAGTTACTCGTGATCATTCGTCGATTTAAACATATTTTGTCCACGTTTTTAAAACACTTCGCAGTTTTAGGGCATTTCAAACTATGCAGTGTAAATATCTACAGGTTACATTATGTTATGATAATTAACGTGGGAATCTTATGCTACGACGCAAACGTTTTGTACTATTGCTATTGAGAAAACGAAAACCAATCAACCTGTTCTTGATCACTTAATTGTACTAAAACATTGCAACGTTCGCTGGGTTAGCTCACCCTTATTAATTTACCCGCACTGACTGCAATACAGGTTCAAGCGTGTACAAGTGTTCAACTCAATATTCGATATTCATAATATGAAACCTCGTGGCTGAGGTAAAATGAAGTCGTTTTTTCCTGGCTGACCATCGGAATGGAATGCGTTCTAACCTTTCGGTACCGGAACCCTTTTGACACAAACACAGAGATCTATAAGGTGAGCGCTTGCTCCGGCAGTCACACAGTTTCCATATGCGCCTACGATATATACGGCTCTATGTGTCTCTCCATTCCATGGTATTTTGTGATCTCTTAGTCAGCCACAGCTATCTCAACAATCGCGAACTAAACCCTGTGATATCTCTCGCAGAGTCTTCGGCCTTAGTTGAAGTTGTCCTGCAAAAAGATTGAAGCACCATCTGTAAACAAGCGTGCGCATCAATCTGCAGAGGCTATTATGCACAGCCATGCTTTGATGGAATGTTTGTGTGATGAATGAATACCTGTAAAAAAAATATGCGCATGGAGCTACCCTAGGTGCTTCATAGGTAATTCAACATGTTCACTTTAATGGAATTACTATGCTTAACGTATATATAAAAAAATAGACTAAACTAGTCTAAGTCCTACTTGAGGATGGCAAATGTTAGGATCGTGTAAATGCAAAAATCCTTGTGAGTGAAAAAATGATATTTTAAAACCGAATTTCTAGCTGAATTAGCTGAATTTAACGACTTGAGGTTCAGTTGTTTTGTTCTTGGCATTGACAGAGCCACGAAGTACAATAAGCGAAAGTGGAAGGGTTTTTTATGTCAAAGGTCTAAAATGCTGACTTCGTAGAAAATTTAGACAGAAACAGCTGAAACATAGGATTTGAATTTCATGAACATGGCACATACCGTTAAGTGCTTTTATAACACCGATGACTGTGGCATCACCTTACACTAGTATTATCTGGTCTGCAATTTTCCAAAATAAAATAAATTCTAGGTTAATCAATGTAATTAAATCGATTGAAAGAGGAAAGTATTAGTGTAGTTTAATACACCTAAGCGGTGCGCAAGGTGTAACAACACTGCTTCAGGTCGTAAGTGCGCTGTATTCGAAGGCGTAACTGTTTACAAGGTGTAACTGTAAGCTGCGTTAAATACGGCATATAGCTTTCATTTGCCTAGAGGTCGTGTGATATAAATAAAATTTCTTGGCCACAGATCTGAAGCATGAGGGCTTACTTCTTGCATTGGTCAGACCCAATAACTAGTTATGTTCAATTTTATATATTCAAAATATCGTTCATGACCTACTAATACATTTTGAATAAAGGAAAATTGTAACAACTGGTGACGTACACGGTATGTATTCGACCCGCAATCCACATGTACATCTAATAAACGTTTCTCATTTCCGCAGGCAGTGTCGTGTGCAACTGCAGACTTCTTCGCTTTACCATTACTATTCGATTAACGCACGAAATAATAAGCGATCACAAAGTCATGTAAAAGCAACGAGCGAAACTTAAAGGCGTTTCCTCGGTAGCTGTGGCTCTTCATCTACCAGGAGCGGATCAGCTGTTTGTGGATGGGCAACACAACGGGACGCGAGGGTACGTCCTTCTCCGAAAATTTGCGCGGCTAATTTCGAAATAGCTTCCCATTTTCTACTTGAGAACAGCCAGAACCGGGTTATTGTTTAAATTGTAATGATACGGCTACGATAAGCCCATTTTGAATGAATGGCGTGCTTGAATTTACACGTACGCTCAGAAACGTTTATAAGGGATCAGTATCTCAACAAAAAGAAGTTATAGTGATGAATGCTGCACCAACTCAGAAGAATGAAAATCGTTAGAGTCATTTCGATTGCATATTCAGCTTAACATATTTGCTTTTAACTTAATTTTAAGCCACGACCTGGTTTTATAGTTCTATAGCAATATGTTCCAGCCGAAGAATATGACGAAGAATATTATTCTTCCTCGTATTCTTCGGCTCATGCACAATAATAATAATACGCACCTGTCGTTCCACAAAATCTTGAGTGGATACATATCGCCATTGTGTATAGGGCCAGAGCTGTCTAAATCCTTATATGTCGCTCAACAGTTTATCTGAATAATGGGGCTTAGATCCTACCAGCGTTAAAGACTATATTAGAGAAATAGTTAACGTGTGTTACTTATTTATTTTTATACAGTAATTCGTTGTTTTTCTATATATATCTTACATTATGAGTCAAGGGTTTACTGTTGAAATAAACAAAAACTATATTTGTGACTGTTTCCTATCGCCATGAAAACCGGATAGCATATTCTAGAGTTGCTTGAATTTTGAAATTAAATCTGTATAGTATTGTGTTCTATTTTAAAACAGTTGGTAAAAAGCAGCAGGAGAACCGTGTTGCAGGAATAAGCCACTGGTTTTCATCACAGTTACTTTAGTCACTTAGCGAGGAAGTTAATGGAAGTTCTTATGTAAAGTGGAAAATAGATGTTTGTTTTCGACTTAATTAGCAAACTCCGCTAAAATAAGTTGGCTAGGCAATAGTTGGGTGTGCAGCAAGTGTCTTATGTTTACTTCACTATTGACAATCTCAGCACACAGTGTACTGTACTGAGTCGCCCATAACTTGGGTCGAAAATGAAAATTATTATCTGCCAATATAATTTTCTTTATTCAGATGACACGGTGCGCCAATATGCCTATGGAATTTGATAGGTAAAGGATAGGTAAATGTTGCATTGCTCGAAGATCAAAAAATTGCATCAAAACGTAGTCTGTATTGTCAAAAAAATGACTTTAGCTTTTACCGATCTATAGACGTCACCCTCTTCTGTCAGAATATTTGTAAACCCACCGAGTTCCACCCTACATTGATCAAACGGTCTCTTTGTTTCGATAATTTTAGGTTTCGCAAAAGGTTCATCGTTAGATTTGCCCTTTAAATAGTGCTAAACCTATAATATGAGAACAAGAATGATCGGTAAGAACACAGCGCGCGGGATATTACTTAATCAGACTGAAATTTTCGGCTGCCTAAATCGTGCTGGTTCAGTAAAACTGGTATTCCAGTTCAGGTTTTCGATTCTAGCTGGTTTATTAATCACGATATTTATCAGGCCTTTTGTTTGTGGCTGTGCAGCTTATCAGAAAGGTTCTTGGCTATATTTTATTTCCTCTCCGTGAAAGTCGTCTGTTATTTCGGGCAGGAAAAACCTTTGCGTTTCTGCCAAAAATTTTTGCTCACAACACTACAATATTGAGAAGAATATGTAGCCAACGACTTTACATTAGCTAATCGTCATATTCTCATCGTGTTCAGCGTTTAGTATTAATCCTATTAGATAGGCCGTATTGAGTATAAAAAAATAAGCCTTTACTTGACTTCCATTTGTTTTGCAATTGGTTTGAACAGTCTCATATATGCCTATGTACGCGCACTACCCTCGCTCAAGTCTCTTGGTTTTTCTTTTAAAAACAGAATATTTGTCTAAAAACTCCTGTTAATTTATCTTATTTCTTATTACAAAATAAGAATCTGGCAATAGAAAATCGAAGATTTTTGCCATCTTCAAAATTCCTCCCATTACTGCCAATATTGTGCTCCACTTCGTATTTCTTGTAAGCAGTCTATGATGGCTTTTGAATTTTTTTGTAGTCCTTATGTAGCGTTTTCACAAAAGGAAATCGGATTCCAGTGGCAGCAAACTTCAAATCGATACTGAAACCCTTTTTGCGCAGCTGTGATGACCCACTTTAATGCTTGTATTTTTTGTGTACTCTCTGCCTTCGTGTTTCTTTGTAGGTACGCGAGTTTCTTTTGATGTCCAGATATAGCGGTCTTTCATAGCTCCTTATGTTTTCCAATAAGCCGAATAACCCACGACTCTACCTTAACCTCACCGATGATTGCGTTCATCTAAAGCAAATCTAGACTTTATGTCCTAAGATACTGTTCGGGCATACTACGGTGCTTTCTATGTGTTCATCAGGTTACTTCAACATTTAATGACGTTCATGTTAAATGTGTACTTACAACGGCGGTAAAGATGATAGAACTGGAATTTACTAGATGGATGACATATGGTTTCAAATAGCTGACCCCGATAGTGGATATGTTGAATATGGTTTTAGCTGTATATATTTATACTGCGGTCAGATTACCTTAAATTTTTAGTTTAGCCTTATAAAAATGGTTTGATAATGGACTTTTTGGCATAAAAACGATCCGTCATTACAGTGCTTTCCTTCACGGCGGTCGTGCTGTATGCCTTTTGACTTAAAAAAAAAAGGTTAGCATAGTGTATATTTCAAGAATTAAACTCACAAATCCATAGTATCATGTTTGTTTCTCAAATAGATGAGGTTTCTTATCGTCTCTAAAAGGCCTAGTCGCCGTAAGAGTGCGCGCTTGTCTAGATGACTCGTGTCATATTCATATTGACACACGTTCTACACGTTTTTAGTTTTGTCCGATACCGTTGTTGGCATGACATACCCGCATGTCAGGTTTGAAAAAGTATCTATAGAATCGTTTGACGTGCTATATTCCTGTACGTGCCAGCGTCAGTAGTGGGGTAATCTATATATATGCGCACCTCATGTATATTGCGACCTTTCTTTTCTGCTTAGTCGACGATCTCTGACCACTTTGGACACTTACTGCCCTATGGCTACATGATATTGGTTTTGACGTGGCTTTTCATTTGCCGACAACCGAATGCATATTTGTATTTTTTATTCATATTTTATGCATATTTGTATTATTTTGTATTACGTCGGGCTACTCCTCGGAGCTTTTGCCATTTCAGTATGACTTTTGGCTACCCTTCGTCAGATATTGTTCTCATTCTGCTAAGCAGGGTTTATATTTGCTTTGGGCTTACCATTTCTCCCCGTTTCATTGCAATTCACTGTCCAGAAATCCCAGTGCGACAGGATATTCTAACGTTTTCAAGTCTATTTTACTGCATCGCTTTATCCCTTTTACTCGAGACATGTCGAGTAGACTGCACCCTACTCCAGGGCATGTGGCTGCTTGAGTCTCTTGGCTAACTTTCCATCGTAATCGTCCCGTATCTCTCGGAGCTTGCGCTAACCTGTCATCTATACAGGCAGTACCGAGGAAGGAACCTACTACATGTCAGCAATGTTATTAATCTGTACAGGACGGTGGAAATTATCATCCGTTTTGTTATTGCTCTTGTTGCTGGTGATGGTTATTATTAAGTAATGAATTCTTCTGAGTACTTTTGCCGCTTTATTTAGTCTTCATTTAAGGAGCGCCGTTAGAGTCTTTAAATTTTGTTCCTTTGCCCGTAGGATTGTTTGCTTCGTAGTGAGGTGTTTCACGCGCCACCCTTTTGATGACCCTAGTCAGGTTCGCCTTGCTTCCATTTATGGGAGTTTTGTGAAGACCCTGCACTATTGTACAATACTATTGTAATCAGGTCGTTTGTTTATGGCCTTAATGTTGTCTTCTTCCATTTTTTGGCCATGTTGAACGAGCCAGCTACATAGCATGTAACTAAAACAGTCCTCGGTCGTGTTTTTTCAAGCCCCGTGACTTGACTAAACAGAAAAAACATTATTAATGACATAAATACATGAAAAAATTGACAAGGCAAATTGTAACATTTTGAGCTGGTGTCGTCGAAAGCATAAGATAATCAGTACTTGCCCGTGGCGATGCCGGCCTTGATGACAAAGTAATAGATAGGTTTTCGGTCATTCAGTGTGAGGCGCCGGTCTTTTTTGTTTGGTTGAAGGAGAATCATTTTTACGCATGCATGGACGATAGGGGGACTGCTCTCAGCACCGTCTCAAAGTTTCCGTCTGCTGTATCAATCTTTTAGGCTATATTAATATTCCATGCGCATAGTAAATGTCTTCCTACCGATTTTCGAATTAAGGACTCCCAATACCGATTCTCCCAAATTTGTTTGATACTAGGAACTAAGACAATAGTTTTTTTTAATATAAGCTATACATTTTGTTGAAGTTCGTAGCAACTTGAAAATAAATGTTTCGTAGCAAAAGTGCATAATACACATTTCGCTTGTCAATCATTTCTTGGCTAAGTCAGACACTTGTTATTTGCTTGTACTTATTTCACCTTGAAAATACAAACCTGATTTCGGATTTTCTCTTGTACCACTTGTGTTAATTTTGAAAAATAAAAAAGTTTCTTACACATTTATAGCTTATTAAGTAGATCTGCGGTACTGTTTCTAAACGGCCGCAAAAGAATTTGAGTTTAATGCGCGTCAAGTGAATAAGGGTGTTCATCCGTTAATCTGAGAGAAACGGAGGTGGTCTAAGCTTGAACCTGTATCCAAATACATTTCCATCCCATTAAAAATCCAAATAATAAGCAATATTAAGTAAAGGAAATGGATCATTTTTCTTGATCCTTTAAGGTTACTTGGTAGAGCCTTTTACCCTAACACGTCCTTAAAGCCGAGTTGTTGCATGACTTCCCATATAACAAAGCCGATACGATGAGGGAATACAGATCTTTCTTTGCTATTCACTGTCCACTCAGTAGGGCGAACACCTTCAAAATTAAGAGAGTTGAAATGGGTGTAGTAAACTATCATGCTTTAAAATAAAAAAAATAGGGCCAAAAATATAGCAACAAGAATAAATCGATATATGTAATGGACAGAAGCGAGATTTGAATCAACAAACAGGTGACCATTTCGGTACTGGCCGTCATATTTCTTTTCACTAAAATCGGAAAGGCCAAAACGACTAAAAAAATCGCTAAAAAAGAGCTTACTTACACTTATAATACACATAAATGACTTACAGAAGGAGTTCTGAAGTATTAGGCATACATTCATAAATTTTTTTTATGTAGAGCTTAAGATGGCCGTCGTTTTCTTTTGAACGGAAGTATACGTGCGTTTATTTGCGTTTAAGGTTAATTTGATCCGGATTTATGTTTACGCGCCAATTTCAAATAAATATATTTGATCGAGCACGCAGATACACGCAATTTACTAAGCACGCAAAGGTGCTTTTATTTATTCATTATTTTGTCATTAATTGTAAACCAAATTCAAGTGTTGTCTATGTAAGTGATGCTGATAATTACGAAGATTGTTAATGTTTGTATGTATACATTTCCAGTTTTTAGTAACAGTTTTTAGTTTGTAGTAACTACTAGAAGGCTAGAAAAACCTAGTATACACGGTTGTCTCCATTAAAAAAGACAATCTACGTCACGAATTTTGCTAACACAGGTTATTTAACATCGGTTCCGGCGTCGATAATTCTAAACTCTCGACTATGCGCTTGTGTTTTCTCCGTTTCTCATAATTTTGTCAATCATCTATAAGCGATCTACAATAACTGTAATCCCAGCTAGATCTATATTATATTGATACACTTCTATTTTGTAGTACACTTCCTTCATATTTATTCACAGCATTTTTTTTTTAAGGGCTCCCTAATTATGGTTAGACGTGCGCCTGTGACACTAGCCTGTGATACTAGCGCTGTGAAAATCATCAGTATTCCGTATATATATGTATACGGAATAGTTTAGCGTACAAATTAGGAAGAGGATTCTAGAATTTAGTTGAAACGTTGTGTGCTATGACGCACAACGTCCGTTGTTTGTTTCATTCACGTTTTCTATATGGCGAAGTAGACGTAATGATATATAACTCTTTAATCACATTTTGAAATTTAAAATTTATCCCATCTATGCTATATATATATAGTGGTGCCGATTTTTTCACGAGGTCGTTGAAGGGCAAGTCTTTCGATTCGCCTATTGATGTCTGGCTAAACCTTGTTGCATGATAGATTTCTTTTATGGATTGTTTACAAGTGTGTATATTTTTACCGTCGATGACGATGCCAGTGTGTACATGAGAATGTATATACGCAAGAGTACGTTGACGACTCAGAGGCGTTCCACTAACACTCTTAGAATATTCATCATTCGTGATTTTTAAAAACTTTTTGTGCTGAAAAAATTTCGAGCCAAGTTACCAAAAGACCGGCTCAATATATCAGGTTTGGGTGTGTGGTGCATTGAAAAGTATATTTGAATTCAAAGTACGTAACTTCGGAGCACTGGGCTTTACTGCACTTAATTGCTCGGTCGAATTTAATATTCAATAGATAGGACATTGTACGGTCTTCTGGTCTATAGCAAACTCTGCATCCAATATCTGTTCCTATGCATTGCCATTTTGCACGCTGCGAAAATGTATGATTTTAGCATTTTATTGGAGAAGTCCGTCTTTGATCATTTCTGTGGACAGGGTATATAATACTTGTTTCAAAGATTGCTGTTTTTTCATTTGTTTCGTCGAACGATTTTCGAAAAACGTGCGGTGCACACTGACAACCTGAACTTTATTTTGGTAGACGGCAATTCGTCCCGCATTTCATTCGTTTTTAACTGCGGCTTCTCCGGACATTGCCAGCTTCGTAGTGAGCGGCATCGGCCGCAGCATTCGCCAGGGGTCGCAAATGGACGTCCTTCGTTTCGTTATCAAGTTTCGTTGATCGTTGGATGTTTTTTGAAAGTAGTTATTCGGGTCTCAACGTTTCCTTGATTGTCGGTGGTGTATGTTGCATCAGCTTAACGTAAAAGTCATTTACTACAATTTGCCTGTAAACGTAGTTGTCGACATTTTTAAAGTCGAGTGTGTTCCTTCGTAATACGTTGCCTGTACTGAAAAAAAAACGCGTTACATTAATTTCGTTCTGGGTAAAGAGGATAGTATCCTTGTTTTCCGTTCTTGTAAGGGCTTGATGTAGCCTTGTGATTTGCCGAGATATAAAGAGCATGTCAATTTTGTTGCAGACATGAGTTTCCTTATTAGATGCTACCCGTTTGTACTCGCGCAGTTCTCGATGAATGAGAACTGGTCTAGGATTGATTTAATCGTAGTAAAATTGACCTTTTCGTAATGTGTGGTTTTGACCAAATAAGCATTTCCGGCAGTGAATTCAAAGCTTCCAATAATTTGATCTTATGGGACCGGATTGCACCTTTATTTTCGGAACTGAGTCGTCGTGCGCGAGATCGCTCTTTCAGGTTATTATGGCGGGTTCGTTCTGTTACAAGCTATGCAAGGCCCTGCGCAGCACAGAATCTGAGAAAAATATTAGTCGTCCTCATTCGGTCGTTAAACGTTTCTTTAGCTGTTGTAGATCTTGGGAAGTTTCTCGACCTATTTGCGATCGATCGAGATAGCCCGATAGTATGTCGGTGTGCAACGAATTTACAAGTCTTTGTTGCTTTTTGGTGAACTTCTTCACCATTGTGAAGGTGTGATTTTACAGTTCCTGGGCTAGTCCGGCCAGCGAGAAGTAAACCGATATCAACGTTGCCATTCTAGCGGAAGGCGTAATGTCGCAGGCAATGATCTCATCTAAGGAATCGGCAGCCTAGACCTCGGTATATGAAAGGTCTTTTCTTACTAGAATATGTTGGCCTCCATTTTGAAAGGACGTATCTTTTTTGAGTGTTTCAAAGTTATCTCCGTGGCTTAATTCAGCGGAGCTGGCATTTTTCTCTGCAAGCCACGGGTCTGTGGTAAAGGCTATGTTTACTTTCTGCTGTTTTAGATATAGGTAAAAAGTACCGAGTCTCCTACAGTAGAGCGTACATTCGATCAAATACAGCGAAGCTTATTATTATTTTTATTATTATGTATTATATTATACATTATTATATTATTATTTTAGCAGTATTGGGCTGGTGGTCATCATGTGGATTTAGTTTGCAGTGCCTACGAAGTCGATCGAGGTATCGAAATATTTCAGTGTCTTTTTTTTACAGATGTGGTGGTCAATGCCTAAGACCGCTAACCTCATTCGTATGAATTTTTAATTTTTTCACTAAAATTGAAGTTCTCTAATTATTATATAGTCATCCGATAGCTGCACCTGGGCATACCTTTGTTACATACGATCTCCTAGTCTTCACCCGAGTTTTGATAATAGGCAGTTTCAATTAAGGCGTTTTAATTGAACTATTAACATTGTTACATTTCTGTATCCGTTTTATAAGCGCTTTCATCTGACGTTCGATCGAAATGGTGTTTCTGCTCCGGTCTCGGTACTCTCAATTGTCTGTATAATGCAAGTTTTTAAGTGGCATCTTTTTAAACGGCCAAGAGTTAATTCAACTTGTGACTTCACCCTGTTTAATTCCTCATTAGCTCTCCTGAGCCGCTTCGCTAAGATCTGCTAAAAATTTTTTTCTATAATAAGATTTCTTACTTCAGCTGTTTCCTCATTCCCATTGGAGACGTTTAATAGAATTTACCTAAGAATGATCACTTAAACCCGTTGATCGTAGTAAGCCGCAACGAGGATGCATCCAGCCATTACAGAGAAGATACTTAACACCTTCCTGCTATTAATAGGCCATTTGCACTCCAAATAAATAATCTCCAGCCAATTGTCTGTCGGCGTTACGTAGCTTTTCTTTAAGCGTCATCTCCTGGTGTTGTATTGTTTTTAATCCTTTTTTTGCAGACGTATTGTAAATAATCAAGTCCCTTTGCAATGTCGGATCTATTTCGAATATCTAGGCATATTTGTCCAAGAATTTGATCTGGAGTCATATCTATATAAATTTGAGTGTGTAAATAATAAAAAGTAAATGTGTACAAAGGCTGCGCAATTTTTTTTTATGTATGAATTAATTTCGTATGTTCAGAAGCGAGAAAACGCAAGACCGAGGAAGTTAAAGCAGGTTACTTATCTGTAAATGTTATGTAATGTCCGCTAAACTTATATTTTACTAAATTAGCTAACCCGTGCCCAACAATGCATCGAAATGATCAACATGGTTAAAGGACTCGTTTCGGATTTATTGTGGTGCTTGATCTTTACGTACCTTGTTTAGGCATCTAGTAATGTAGCAGTCCAGCAGAAACCTATCGATGTAAAATGCCTTGCGCCACATCATATCGTATACGCTTTTGAAAATCTATAAGGGGAATAAAGCTTCGTCTATAATAGGGGTAATATAAACTATTGGCCCAGATTTCAAATCGCCGTTAGCACTATACTAGTTAATTCTTAATTTATTAAACAATATCTGGGCAGCACAACGGTTTTAACTCGAAAACCCGACAATAGATGATGAAGTTCTATGTACCTTTTTTGAAAAACAACTTGCAAAAGATTACCAGCATTATGCTAAATAAATTCTAGAAATGTATTCTTCCAGTTATTGCTCACATTTTAATGTAACAGTTTCAGGTAAATGTTGTATTTCACAATAAAAACGATATCTTTTTTTGAAATTTCGGTAGCTAAGGCACAACATGCCCCATTGAGCCTGTTAAAGGACGCTAACTGAACATAATAAAAGTAGAATCGACTTCCAGGAGCCTCACGTAACTGGTGCAGGTAATTGTTCTTTCCACATCTGAAATATAATAGATATCTTTAGCGAAATAAAAGATCTCATATTATTAGTGATACGGGCATTTCTCCTTACAAAGTAATTTATCTACAGCAATGACATCTGTAGTAAGATTCAATTCTTATCCCTCATAGTACCTGCCTTGCTGCTGTACGTGCAGGACATTCAGTCTGGGCAAGGCAAACGCAGGACATAAGTTACTTTAGTTACAAAATTGTAGGGTATTACCTACCTTTATTTTGCCAGTCTCGACGACCTTGTTCGGCGAATCTCCCAGATGATCGCTGCCAACTCGTGAACTAAGTGCTTTGAATCGAACAGGTAACCCATGTCACTTTGTTGGATATCAATCCTCATTCTCTTACGCGTTTCTACGTGATATCCTCATACCAGTAGCATTGTCCATGCCCATTGAAATGGCGCGAAATGAATTTAGATACGGGAATACTTATTCAGGAATAGGATTCCCCTGTTACTGGTCATAGTACTTCTACTATTAGTGCATATAGACATGCGAACTGAGTGAGGAATCAATGTCTTAGGGAAAACTCTATTGTTTTTAAGTGATTCCCTGTGGTGGTTCAATTCAAGCTTTGCTATCGTCAAGCCCTACATAACTACACAAGAAGTTCCTTTAGCAACATAGAAGCACGAACTATTAATGGGGACTTGTAGTTAGGAACATGTACCGCTGACTAAATAGCCCACCGAATTCGGAACAATTGTGACGTCGAAAAATGATGCTACGTTTTAGATCGGTTGTCTACTCAGATTTTCCGATTCATTAAACATGCTTCTCTACGACTCACAGCATCGCGGTTAATGTAATGCCGCTCATGTATCGCGATTGATGCTGGCAGCCGAGAAGCAATGTTGATCGTGGCGATATCTATGCTTTTGAGCCGATTCCAGCCGAGCTGACCTACAGAACTTCATCTCAACCCCTGCGGCTAGTTCCCACTCCTTACCAAACATCTTTAGTTGCTGATTAATTTTAGACCCGTTCTATTTGTTCGCGGAAGAAAAAGCCGTGGCGGCAAAGTTCGGCTAGTTAGCGAGAACCAAGTTTCAAACTGGCACGACCATGATGCGCCTCTAACTTACACGCCGCATACCCATATCATTTATCGTCTGCAACTAATCTCCACTAACGAAGGCATCACGTTAATCTATGGGAGCATAACATGATTGCATTATCTAGGCCCGTATCAGATACGGCTTCCCATATCTAGTTTCCTCCTACTAATCGAGGAATCGACAGGACGAGGTACTGCTCAGTTTTTGCCAAGTGAAAATGACGAAGCAATCCGATTATTGTTATATATTATAGCGCTACTATCCGAACAGGGAAATTAGGTTAACTCATGAATATGACTGGCCCACCTACGACCTTTGCTTAGATTGGAGCTGCTAAAAATAAATTTAAGCGTACTCATTATGATTGTTACTTAAGGTCAGTTCGAGATTTTTTTTAATTGCGTAATCAACAATCCCTGACGCAACCGCAACGGTAACTGCGTTCTGCTTTAAGGCGAAGCAAAAGCCACGACCATTGACTGTGCTGTTGAGCTTTTGTTTGTATGAAGTTGACATTTCGATAATGTCGCACTTATTCCGTAAAGCAAACAAGGTTTTCCGTAAACGAGGTTTACCGGCTGACGGCCACCCCATATAAAGTTCAAATTAAGACGTTGCAAAATGAACGTAAAGTAATCCTACAAAAGCAAGACATATTGCAAAATTTCAGGACCCCTGTGTCTAATAATTGAAACTAGAGCCTCGCGTCGAACCGATCATTTTTATCATTATATATATTGTGTTATGCCTAATATCTACTTTTACCTCAGAGCAGTGATCATAGTCTCTGCTAGCCTTCTTAGTCGCCTCATAAGAAAATGCCAATACAATAAATACAATGAATACTAGACAGGAAAACAGGGGTCCCAGGATAACTGGAGGCAAAATTGTCTAACATAAACCCTTTTCCCTAGTTGAACATAGCCTGAATATGCATTTATGTCCTTCATAATTCGAATAGAAAACTTTTAATCTCATTGTTATTTTATAGGTTAGATAAGAGTCAGCTGAGGTATTAAGCAAGCCTCTCGGCTTGTCTATGTGGGATATAGCCACTGTTATTTGCAAAGCAAATGGCTAACACGGGGCCGAGCTATGCTATATCGTTTCTAGCCATCTGAAAATAACTTAACGGTAAATTCTTTCAAATAAAAAGTATGTTTGTGTACCGGAGATAAATGTTACGTATTCACTATTCAATTCAGATGATACTTCTATGCTAAAACCCACTCGATGTATAAATCGTAGATTCTAATCTACTATCGATCCTATTGATTGAGATTGATATTCCTGTTTCCATCGACCACTCTTCGATCGAACTATTGCTTTTTAGTCAGTATTGCAAAACATAGCATCATTCCAGTAAACGTTCTGAAACAACCGGCCTGATCTTCTGAAGACCTTCTATCACGATGGCTTTAGCAAAAAAAGGGATCGGGTCCAGCCGCCAGCTGAATCTTAACTACCTAATCTAGTTTTTTTTATTGATTTCAGACATATTTGTATTGACGTTCTGAACGTGTGAGATGATATCTAACAGAAATGCTATTTAGCTGTTTCTACTGTATTGTTTTACATAGATGATAATCGAATCCCGTGAGAGCAAGATGCTTATAGGCGGATGGATTTCGAAGGCGATGGAAACCACTTGATCATTCTGCCGTATGATTGTTAAATTGAAAATTACGCACCAAATAAGTGTCACAGGATTGAAGGCTAGGAAAAACAATGCCTTAAATCAGCGAATTACTTTGTACACTGTTTATCAAGCTTGCCTCTACAGGTCAAGGGCAGCGTGTGGAACAAAAGTGGTCCTAGTAACAATTATGATGCTAAACGTTAGTAACGTAGACTTGTATAGTTACGCTCATTACATTACTAAACGTAGCTCCTTTCCAAAAGCTAGGAGCAGTGATTCGTCAATCAGTGGCCTACGATTGGGGAGCTCGTATGATCATGCCGTTCGTTTAGATAGTACGACTTTCGATTTCTACTCGTTGATTTTATATAAGCATGCATATTTGTCAATTACTGTATTGAATTTATGTGCTATATGGTTCCGTCAAGCGACTTCACTGTTTGTAGCGCTCAAGGGCTAGGCAACCAAAAGGTCGTATAGGCTTTAACTATTATCACGTTCCCTATCGTACCACAGACACATTCGTGCGGCTTTCTCCGTTGACATCCGCAAGAGAATAGATTTAGATACTTCGAGTGACCATTAACACGGCCGTTTCGTTGTGATGAACACTCGTTGTTGCTCAACGGTGCAATTTTTGCCTGAAAAACTCAGAACTGAAAGGCTGAAGAAGTACGACGGAAAATAATGCCGAGAGATCTGACGTATGGACTATACTGTAAACCCTTCAAGAGACATTAAAGCGTTCAGAACGCGCGGATGTCTCCTCAGATGCTTAGGGCAATTCAAAATCGTTATAAGCCATACGATATGCTAGGGCGGCATCGATTTTCAGTGACTCTATGCAACTCCTAATGCCTCGTAAAATCTAGATTTCTTTGTATCGTTACAACTCGTATCGCTGCACTTCGTCTGAAATATCCCGCTTGACGAACGGCAATTATATGGCTTAAAATGAACGAACGATGTTAAAGCCAGGTCGAATCCTGACCAAAGAACTAGAAGAACTCCAATAATACTAGAGATGTATGACGAATACTTCTTACCTTAGGGGAAAAGCGCGGTCTTAAATGCGCGAAATCATATCGCGGTAACGCATATCCCTAGAGCATAGGACTGTACATCTACATAGTGAACAAGATAAAGCGACTGGGAAAGGATGAGCACTCAGCGAGGACAGAATTTTGCAAAACACTGATCCTAAAACGGTTCACGGCAACGAATCGCATGCTTTAAAGAATAACCTTAAAAGCCTCATTGAATTTGGTGTAAATATACCTAACGCTAATTACTAATGGTCATGTACTTAGGACTTGCTCCTAGCAAATAAACTCCTGGTTGCTTCCTGAAGGCCCAATTTAGGAAGGAAGAATTTACTATTCAGGATGTGGATGTTGGCTCAGTATAGATACGAAAACACGTGGGAAAGCTGCAGTTCAAATCGAGTCAGAAGTCAGACGGATTTAAAAATGTCTGAAAAATACCCTTTTGCGTATTTGCAAATTATCTCTCAGAAATGCTCAGTTGTCAATCAAAAAACGAGAGAGCATGAATGTTTACCCTACCCGCATCAGGCCAGTATAAGTAAGGTTACAAACTGCTAGAAAGCAGCGTTTTTGTTGCCGTTTGTGAGACCGGTAAAAGGCCAGGAGTGGTCATCGATGTTCAGTTTGCTATTAAGCCGAGACAGGGCGCCTGTCTGTGATTATTGCGATTATGTTGCAAAAATAAAATTTAACTACGCAAAACTCATACATATGTTTTAATCTTTCGAAGTACCTCTACGTCAAACGAGCCTTTTCAGATTCTTTTTTCGTTAGGCGTTTGTGATCGTCTAATGAAGTAGACTCCGAGTTCTTTTCTTAAGTCTAAGAATAACAGTACTCGATGCAATAGAGAGGACCACTAGATTCCACAACAATACTTCTTTCATACTTAACTAAAAAAATGTTGATTTAATTATCTGTTTTCACAAAAAAACCTTTCGTGCGCTGTATCACCAACCATTCGATAACGTGTCAAAATTTCATACTTATACTTACACGCTTGCTTGTGACGAATTTTTAAATAAACTGCAACATTATCAAAATTGAACGAAATAGATTGTTTGTTCTATAATACCATGTGTATTACAAAAAATAGTTCTTTCTTCTTGGCACCCTCATACAGCTTGAATATAGGGCAAAGTAATCAGAATAATTATTATATAAACTCTTTGCTTGGAATTGGAAATTTTTGGTGTAAACATGTCTCCAATAGATTAAAGCAAATATCCGCAGTTCATTGGCAATTGGAGCTTTTGATTTCAAGGTATAAAACAGTAGAGCCAATTGGAAGTTGGGTCACTGCTTCGCATAGTCGCGAAGGGTTGTGTGGAATATGTATATCGCACTCTTAGGTTCTAAAAATTGTATTATCGCGCTATACGCTACTATACTTAGCCTTGCAATTTCTTGAAATGAAGTTCTCTAGGCCGTAATACTCTAAGCGGAAGTCCATTACAAAGTTTGTAACGGGAAACGCAAGTCCCATTGCCACCGTTTTAATTGCTCCACTCTGCTGATCGGACTGCGGTCAAAACAGTATTTCGCCATACCGCTAACGAACCTAATCTGCAGTTTCGTTTTTGTAGGCAATTGAAAATGTGGCTCGTCGTCGTCACTTTGGTCTTTTCCAGCTTTCGGTTACGATACGCCTTAATCTCTTTGGCAGGACACGGACCTACGGTAAAGAGAGGCGTGCCCAAATGATAAGGCTTCAACTGGGTTTCGATAAATGGCATACCGTAGTTGGAAAGTAGCTTGTAAGAAAAATTGTTTTTCCCTATGTCTTACTCGTTCGGGAATCACAAAGATGGGTTCAACTCGGTTTGTACTTCTAAGGACAGGTGGTTCCAGAACCTAAGACCCCTATCTTTAAAACAATGGCCTATCTCAGCAAAAGTGCCGATGAGTATGTTCTGGTAGGTAATATTTCATGGTAAGAGATTAATATTATATTTTATTACCTTATTTTGACCTAATGTTGCTGTTGAGTTGAAATAGTACTTTATATCTAAGGGAGAGGGGATGTCAATGCGGTGTGTAGGAAGACCCTAAGTCAAAAAGGGATAGTTAAACAAGCTAGGAGCGGTATATATGTACACGGTGGGGTGAAAGTCTCTGGTTTGAAAAACAGCATCAGAAAAAACGCGACTCACTGCAGTAACGGTCGAACTTAACTGTGTAACTTGCAGCAGAAGCACCTTATGACGAATTCCCTCTCTTTATAGTAGTATGTTATACGCATAATATAATGTATTAGTACAATGAGGTATGTTGAAAGTGCTATTCTCTAGTGTTTATTGATAAGTAACCGATAATTTTTTTTACTGTACCTGTTAAATATTGTCACAGGTGTATTTGAGCAGCTCTATAAGTGAGCAGTTTTATTCTATCCGAAGTGGCAGCTGTGAACTTCTCGCTTGTCGTAGAAATAAGTCAACTTTTCGTCACCGTACACCTATTATGCAAATTCAGACAAAGTTGTTTGCTATTCAGAACGGTGTACAAAAATATTTTGTATCTGCAGGGTATTATATCTATGACTTTAGAACCCGGAAAGCCTGACAACACCTTATTCTGCGAATTAAGTGTCACTCTACAACTGCCACATGAAATCTGCGCCTATTACCTATCTTACGTATGCTATTAAATATAGCCACGAACGAAATTAAGTCTTTTTAGGTTTGAAAAAAATCAAATGAGCTAAACGAAAGGTATAAACCTGTAGCCGGCGGCCATTCGCGTCCCTTACTTCGACTATGCACCTAAAACAAATACTTGCTGTCGTCCTAGCATATCTTCGAAATGTCCTCGTCTAACATCGTAGACGTCAGCAATAACATACCATACGTGGTACAATTCAGGTTTCAACCTGATTGCCTAGTTTGCCTAGCTGGGGCTAATTCCTGTCTACTTTACACCGATAATTCTAACATGCGTCTGGTCAACGATGAACGGAAACTCCGACATTGCATTTATTATATATACGAACGTACTATTGTAATAGTGTAAAAATGATATCAGGGAGTCCCTTTTAAAAATACGTTGCACAATTAAATTTATTATTTATCGCTATAGTTTGCGTATCCTTTGTTATTTTAATAAATGTTAAAAGACCTTCTCTTTCTAACCGTAAATCTTTGGCTCGTTCTTTGCATTAAAGAGGAAGTAATTGTTAGTGAAAGCAAAACGCTCAGCTGCTTATTTAATAGCCATCACTAATGCTTATTATTGAAAGGCTTGTACGAGTGTATGCGACTCATAGGACGAACAAGATCGGTAGTAATGCGTCATACGGTCCGTTACACTGAAACGTAATGCCGGTCATGATCTCTGACATCTATAACTTGCACCTTTCATCAGTAAACTAGCTCAGAACAAGTCACGTTAGACACCTACGCACGAAGATTGTTCTTACAAATGTCCTATCTCCACAACAAGAAGTTACGCTAAGCAGTATATCGACAATGTCGAAGAGACACATTCGAAGGCTGCATAACTACGGGGTACCTCTTAACTTCTGCAGTAGTGTCCAAAAGAGGCTTTAGAGCATGAGGCTGCGAGGTAGTCCGGACAGACGGTAGTCACAGTAAAATAGTAGCACAGCTTTTGATCTTCCGAGAAGAGTGGATAGGTGCGACAGAAATAGTGAACGCGACCGGCAAATCACGAGGCCACTGCCAGGAAAAGAGTTCGCCAGTAACGATATGGCCGTAGGCAGCCATTGGATCTAGTCGACTCGTTCCTTGGCTCTTTCTCGCTTGTGGAGCTACTACTTAGAATAATTTATACAAACATACATGGGCAAAAGACGAGAGATCGCTACTCACGCAACCTACATGGAGCAAGCAAAAGCACTTAATGCTACCGGCTTTACCGCTTCTGTGCAATGGAATCAATAGAAAACCAGCGTATCATGGCTCAGAGTCCATCATTGGAATGGTGCCCAAGCTTGTCGATTATTGAGACCTACCGCCAAAGCGCACCGCTTAAGCGGTCATGTGCTTGTTATAGTCGTATAGCATTATAACCGTGTGATAGCCGTACTATCCAGTAACATTACATGAGCATGTCGATTAAAGATCAACGAAATGGCCATTGCAGTTGATGTACAGAGACAGCGTCGTGTCTCAGCCAGTGGCGATGGAAAATACGAACTGTCTACGAAACCATGATTGTGACAAAGGGATGCCTCCGCCCAAGGGTATAATCCAATGCTGTGAACAGTTCTAGGTGATTTTGACAAAAAAATAGATATGAAATGATTAAAACATATACGGACTGTCACAATACTATTTGAATAAATACAATTTTGATTTTCTATTCAATTAATATTTAAACCGTAATTAATTTTTTCTATCTTGCCATGGCTTTCAAAATCATTGTTCTCATCAATAGCCTATTGATAATAATCGATTTACAATGTTCAGCAGATACCTCAACTATGGCTTTTACTTCTACTACGTAGGTTTCCCGACGCAGACAATGATAGTGTGCAGGCGCTTTGTTTTGTTGGAAATAAATTTCGTCATATTCACCATCCTTCAAAGTCCCCCCGAGTGCATGCTAAAACAGAATCTTGCCGTAAGAACCGGCACCAGTCGCTGGACAGTCAAAAAAGAATGGTCCAGTTAATCCACTGCTTGCCGCGCCACATCGAAGCCCCTGGTAAATTTGGTGCCCCTGGTAGACCATTTGGTATTCCTGCGTTAAAATCTGAATAATTTTTTTTC
This sequence comes from Varroa destructor, assembly GCF_002443255.2. Classification (NCBI taxonomy): domain Eukaryota; kingdom Metazoa; phylum Arthropoda; class Arachnida; order Mesostigmata; family Varroidae; genus Varroa; species Varroa destructor. Next base: position 42,277,828 of record NW_019211454.1, on the reverse strand, counting down.
AAAAACTGCGTACGTAGTTCGTAATTTCCCAAGTGTAATTTGCAAAATAATTTTCCTTCTGGATTATCTTCATACAGAGCTCGCACGGATCGTGAATGCAATTGTTCCATTTGTAACGTCTCAAATACGATAGGCGCCTAATTTGCGGACACCAAAATTATGCGTTGATTCCCACCTTCGTTTCTTCGTTCAAGAGTTGATTTTGATCGAATCATTATTTTCAATGTATCGCATGGAAGGAACGGCCAGAAAGTTCGGACCCGTAAAGAGCATATGCACCTTATTAGGACACCCTGTATTATACATTTTTCGGAAGAATTAAAAAATTCTAATTTTCTGGACGCGGCAAAATGCAAAAGATTGCAGAAGGGCGCTAGGTTCATGCGACGTAACAATTATTTACGGTCTTCTGACTCATGACGATCATACGAATTCGACGAAAATCGATTTAGCAGCATTTCTGTGGTAGTCATATAAAATTTGTTGTTTGACTGAGTTTGGAAGCGAGTCAGCATGTATACAAGAAGGTCGGTCGTACTCCAGACGCTCGCCAAAAGTAGTATAGAAAACTTTCCGAGCCCGACTGCTGCTATTATTGTGGTCTCATCTACCTTGCCAGAGTTATGACAATAGGTCTAAGCAGCATGGTGAAGCTAGCGCACCGTTTTCAATTATATGAGAGTTAATGGCGTGTAGTCGACCGAAGGCTAAAACCGGAGCAAGTGGCTGAAAAAAAAACAGCTCCAGGAGTATAATCCTAAACACGCTAACCCTGTGCGCAATAGAACTATCACGGCGATGCGATGTTCTTCTATGACCTGTCTCCAAACCGCACAAAATAACATTGTCTTAACTGGATGTGCCACCTGACTGGTGCTTCTAGCATGTTAGATTTTACCAACGGACGTGAATTCGTATACATACGCAATTGCTTGGGAGAAGGACAATCGTTCCGTGTGAACAAGTGGGTCAGGCAAGTGTTTTCATAGAATCAAAAGTTACTCTTTTACTTAGGCGTTCGCGTCTTATAATTTACGTTCTAATTTAGTGCTTGTGTGGATGGTAATATACACATTATTGCGAAAAGGTGGTTAATGTCCGGCTGTTTTATTTGCGGTTATCATTGGTTTGCTTTGAGAAGCTGCTCTGCAAGTGTATGCCTGATCTATTAGTCTAGCAGACAAGTGCTTCTGCTAGCAGCCGAGAGATCGGTACGCCTTAGGATCAGTTATGAATAGATTTTCGGGGGGGTAATGCAGCCTGCCAAGTCTAATATTCAATACACTCTAGCCGCCAACAGCGCGAGGTATTGAATCTTAATTGTCGGACTCTTTGAACGTGCAGAGCCTCCCAAGTGACCATGGTGTACCGTAACACGCGGTATCTCACTTGACATAATACATTATGCGCATTGCAGTAATGGTAAGACATTAGTATAGCATTGTGATATAAAATCATAGCAGAATAGATTAAGAATTTAATTCGGTAGTTGTAGTTGATTTTAGGCAACTGACTCGTAACGGCTTCTCTACTGGACGAACGTTCTCGCGACAACCAGGTCGATTTGGGAGAAAAACCCATCTTCTGGCTAATCAACAGCTCATTTTTAGACATATATAATATCCTCTATAAAACACTGGGAGAGCATTACAATTTTCACGGTCGTAGTTCCCGTCCTCCGGTAGAGTAGCAGACGGATAATTCCGCGTATTTTAAGGAGCGCGCTTTTCGCATCACGCTTCTTTTTAGCTTTGTGACTTCGATCAGCCTGTGTGGCACTGCAGAGTCCTTGCTTAGGTTCTTTTCCTAACTATAACCGTCTGAGGTCGTACGATTTTCTTTTAGTTATATTTTACTCTGTTACATATTTGTGGAATTACAAGTTTTAGTCCCTTCCTTCGGTTCTCCGTATTCGTCTATAAATTAATAAACTTTCTTGCGTCAATTTATGTAAGTAAGTAACATTTAAATATCGAACTCCTTTTAGAGGGCAAATTCCCTCAAATGCTTCGAAACTTTTTTTTAGTTGTTAGTATTTTATTTTTGACGACTTCTTTTGCCATTGGTCACAAGCACAAAACGTCGTTAACATAGAAATTTCCAGAATTATCCTTGAGCAATTGGCCTTCATTGAAATAAAACTGGAATATGCAATGAATGTTTGTAAAAAATTCATTCAGCCTTACCGCGCTTTATCTTAAACCTGAATGAAGGCATTTCAACGCATGCATTACTGTCAAATCTTAGGCCTCAAATGACGCCCTCAACGACCCAATTCATACTGGCTGAAAATGTATGTGCACATTGTTTTGAGACAGCTAAGCGCTAAATACTGGCCGTATCGGTGTCGAAGAAATAGCCGTCTAAACTAAAAAAAACCTACCTACTACAGGCTTTGATATGAATTGCGGCACTTTAAACTATCTAACTCTTAACGTAAATTCGATACGGGCGTTTTATGAATCACTGAACAGTCGATCTGTCTGCACACAACTCAGCAGCTTATCTACGGCGGCCCTTGATTCGCTTGAATTTCCTGACGCATTTTTCGACTGCGTTTGGCTATTTATGCTAAAGCTTACACTGAACAAAGCGTGATCAGAGGAAACCGTTTGCGTGGGAACTTATAATTCAGTCATTTTCTCAACTTAGAATCGCTACTTTGCTTCTAGCGGATTGATTTTGGTAAAAAGACTATCTGAAATTTTCTTGTTCGTGCGACATTTAACCCGTGTGTGCTCTGTTTACGCAGGCTGTTACAATATTTTTTCCTAAATGACGTCATTAGTGTTGTTCTATAACGCATTCACGTAGCTTTTGTTCACCCTTCACGTTAAAGCCTCTGAACTTATAAATGGTGCATATGTTTGATGCTAAGATCTCCGTATCGCTTTCCTTTTCGCCATGTGCTTCTGTCAGCCTCCGTCCCTTACAATTGGTGGTTACCAAGCAGTCGATAGGATGCTAGTAGTCAAGGAAGCCGGCGGGGGGCGCCACGATCGTCAGAATGGAGAGGGCCTCGATTCACGTGGGGATGTTTGGAGAGAAGTTGGCAGTAGGATAGTGGTGATGGAAGTCCTTGTCCGTCTACCGAATGCGAATCTACCTGGCTGAAGTAAGAAGAGGCGTGTTCAGTCCGAACTTCGTGTGAACTTTGAGTCTTCCCTAACGAGCAACGTTCATCATTAAGTTTGTGATAGCTGGAACATTGTGTAGTGTCGATGTAAAGCCTCGACAGGGTGGAGCAGACTTATGCAGCAGGAACTATGCATATAAACGATGAGTTCGCAGGGCTGGTGACGGATTCGCGCGTATGTTTGCTTGCAGCGCAGGAAAGTCTTGTTAAATTGGTGTTTATTAATAGAGCTTTTGACGTTTTTGTGCTGTGCTACGGTAAAGATCAACCTGGAATCGTACAGCTGCCGCCGTAGAATCTAGCCAAACTCTCTAAAGGCTCGTGTATGTGCGTGAATGTGGTGCTATAAATTACTGTTGCAGTGTACTTCTATTTGGCTATTGGCTAGAAGTGTTTTTGTGTCTATACCCGCAATAGAAAGGCCACTAAAGGAGGCATTGTATATTAAGAGCAATATGGAGCCAATAACTGTTTTTGCAACGAATACATCTAATAGTGTTCTGGAAATCAACGCGACAGAAAAGGCAATGATATTGTTTCCTCTCGCGCAGAGTCTCATATTTGATACCATGCTCACGAACTATACCGAGTCAATGTGCAATGAACTTTCATTGCTGGACATCGCTTACAACAACGGTATCAGTCAATTTTTCTATTACCTCAGTTAGCTATTCATGTAATACGGTTAATACACAGTTAGACGTATCTGAAAATGACGGTGGTGGTCCGCTAATGGAACGACCGCCTCGCACTCATCATGACGACGGCATTTACAGCAGTACCGAGTATACGCAACTAAGTTCAAGGCGGTCACTTTAGCACACTTGTTAAAACAGTGTATATTGGCCTTTTTGATAATTGAACTGTATGTAGCTGAACCCGGCGAACACTTGTCCATTCTTCTAGTGACAGCTAGCGTACACAAGCTTATATGAATAAAAAAAAAAAAAAAAACGTTTTATTTCTAGGAGACGACTTTGGATTAATAATTCGAAGCGTTCAGTAAGCGAACAGGCCTGTAAATATGGAGAAGCGCTGTTTCCTAGGCGAACGAACATTCGAACGCTTTCTATGCTAACCATACATAAATAATAGCAATAAGTTTTACGTAGTTCCAGTAATGCCTTAAAATAATTGTGTCAAACGATTGCCTTTCAGTGCCAATAGGAGCGTTTCGACAGTTTGTAACACTTCATCTAACCACAATTACGATATTTCCCGGGAACGACATCGTGCCTGATTTCACTATTATCATTGTCTAATGTCTCAGCAAGCTTCCTTCTTTTCGATCACTTATGTCCCAAAGAAAGATGATGTTCAGTTCAATATCCCCATACGACAATGGCTTTGCCCTCACCTTATAGGGGGCGAGGATGAAGATATTCCGTCAGGTTATGGTACAGCAGGATTTCTGACGAGTGGCTGAAGGCGTGACGGGAATTTAATAGCAGATGCTAAACGTAAGACCTTAGAACTTGCCGTCCTGTTTCTTAATGGCTGTCAGTTTTCAACTCTGCCGATCCGTGGTGTACGTAGTTTTGAGATCTAAAATTAAACTGGACACGATGTTATGATATGTTGTAGTTATAGAACATTCCGAATGTACTTTGAGCAATGCTTGAAGACAAACGTTAATGCGAGGGAAGAATATTACGTTTGTACTTTTGCCAAAGACGCCCCTGTCTTTTGTCGTGGAAGAGATTGGCAGCGATTTATACAGCCTCGCGAAGTTGGCTTAGGTTAATTATGCGAAGAACCCTTGCTATCGAATGATGTTAAGGGGAAATTGCTTGCTTTTCGCGACGGTGATCTTGAGTTGGGAAAATGATGCTTCTGATCATTTAGTGCCACACTACAAACTAGTTCCAAAATCATAATTCATCCGTCATAGGCTGGTCAGGGAGAGCTGAAGCAATACGGGCACCATTCTCCAAAACTAACCTCGCTGCAATTGGCTGTTTAAAATTATGGTTTTTCGAAATTTTGCATAGTACATCGATTTGTCCAGGGTTAATCTGCATTATCCGGATTGTGATGAATCATTCAGCGGTACTGTTTCAGAGCGTAATTGTGCTGACAAGGGTATCAAGGCTTAGGGATCTTACTACCTATAGAATTGCTACTACAGTTAAGGTAGTACTATTAGCAAATGTACAATGAGCAGAATGCTATGTATAAACTTTGCCAGGCTGTACGTGGCAATACGTTACTCAAAGTATCAAGCGAAAGCCAGCTTTTCCTAGAACAAACTCGTTATGACGTACAACAGTATATCGATTCAAAATATGCGCGACGATTAGTTATTATTTAATATTTCCGTACTAGATAAGCCACACCAGAAACAAAAAACTTGTTGTTTTTTGTACCGAACAGACGGTTTACTACGTTGGCGGTTTTCATGTGACTTTTGAAAAATCCGAGAAAAACTTTGATAAGGCATATCGCTCTAACGATTTTTAGCTTTTTTTGCGCCTTTGGATTCTCTTGATCGTTTTGAGTCCTAGATTTTTAAGATTTTCGATCTGCTATCGTTATGTATGAAAACGTTATGTATTAAATTTTCTTGTACGTAGCGTATCTGGGGGACCTAGCAACGTCGCTTAACGTACGTTTATCATTACAAGCTATTTTGTAGAGGATTGTAGAGTGAAAATTTTGAGAAACAACGAATTAGTGATTGAAGGTCCCGAACAGAAGCTATTATCGTGGTAAATGCTGCTTATATTGAATGAATGTAATCGTAAGGAATAACATCTCTAGCACATTTAGTCTAATTACCTGCCTTTTATTACACAGAGTCTTAGAAAAGGGTCAAGAACTTAATGCTTTGCAGTCCAAATTACTCGAAGGCTTAAAAAACACATCCCTGCGGTACTGATGGCTAATCCTTGTTTTGTTTCATGCTAATTTTCTATATATGCTTAGTCTCCAATGTAAGAAATTATGAAGGGCATAGTATTGCCATGGAAAATCCGACCGTTTAGTATCAAGCCGTCAACGGGTATATATCATAGGAGAAATGGTTAGGTGTATTATCAACAATACTATGCAAAGCACAAAACACCGATTAGTTTAGTGTACCGTTTTTACCTTCGTTATCACTCAGGATGGATTATTTGTTTGGAAAGTTATTACTAGGCCTAAATCTATTTAACGCCGTTTTCCGCTGTCCCGCCGATTAAGTCGCTTGCCAGTTGTTGACAAGGCATAATTGCAGGGTAGTCTAATATGGGTCTTAAGAATAGAGGTCAAGATGTTCTCCTATTTCTGTTCTACGTCAAAACGTATGTACCTTTAGCACGTGGCTCGACATTCCGTCACCGCAAGACCCGCTAACGTCTAAGTAAAACACGTCTGTGGTACCAAGATTGTGCACAGCAAGATTTTCGAAGACTATATATATATATGTATATAGTACAAGTATCTAATGTAAGCTCCTTTTTCCTCGATTACGTTATCGATTTGGGATTTCAAATGCTCGACGCAAATGAACGTTTTCTTCATGGCACAAGTGAGTACTTATTGCACTCTTGCCTAGTGAAGCTCCATGAATAAAAATCCAACGGCTCCAAATCTGGGCTCTACATGAGCTATATATTCCGGAACATGCTCTTATGAAACAGCCAGTCCTCCACTAACCGGTTAGTCTGAGCTAATGCATCATCTAGCTGGAAGGCGTACACAGTCCTGTATACATTTGACTACATGTGGTCGCATAGCAGTTTGTAAAACATTCAGATAAATTTTTTTGGTGATATGTTTGCCTTTCTAGAAGCGCGGTGATACGACGTCTCTTTTATTGCACACCGCAGTTAGAACATGAGTGAGAGATTGTTTTTCCCCGTAACAGATACATTCTCTAAAAGGTAAGCAAGCCAACAATTACTTCCGTGGTTGCTCTCGGCATTAATGGTCTCGTCAAAAACGAATCAATAACGGCCTGCTACTTTACTTTCAACAAACTATAGAAGAAAACGACACAATTAAATCTCTTGGCTTTTTGGCCTTAAAAAAGCACCTAACGCCTTCGTTTACTAAGCAGCACCTTACAATGTACACTTACATCACGTTTTCTTAGTTAATGGCTTGAGTCAAATAGAAAGGTAAATTACTTTTTAAATGGTTCGAATTAATCATTGATTAATAACTGTTATTTATCTATTGGAGATTTTCCTCGTGTTGTACTAGAACCCGCTTCCACTACAGCCGTAAGTTCAGCTACAGTGCCCTACACTGTCGATTTAAGTGCTGGAGAAGTCGATTATCTCGGCAGGAATTGGTCCATCATGAAGAAATCGGGTTGCGACTAATTTGTAAAACCGGCGTGCAAAAATGACGCACTGTTCTCTGCTAAGACTAAAGATTTGCTTACATATTCCTAGAATGAGCTTTTTTTTTCGGTACCAATTTCAGATAAATGCAGAAAAATGCCCAAAAAGAGAGGGAAGCAATTCTATTTTAGGTGTATCTGACTTAAATTCCATGAAATAGGGCGCCTTTGATCTCACATTGCTGACTAAAGTGTTCTTCTATATTCCTTGACGATGTTGTATTTCACTAAGAGTTGTGTTTGAAACTCTGTTGCACAAAATGATGATAAAAATGATCAAGAAGTCAGTAACGTTTGTCGTTATCCTTTATATTGAATATAAAACAGCACACTATTGAAACTGAGTAAATTGCTACTATCTGATTAAAATTCCTAAAGTTCCTAAACAGTTTTCACATTGTAAAGGCCAATTCTTGAAGGTTGGTTGCTTATACCCAATAGGCAATAAAGTTGCTTGAAATATGCCTAGAACAATTCTCACTAATAGAATATGACTGGTATATTACAATCATGATTAGTTTAACAAAGACTGCTATACATCAGCCATAATATGATTACTGCTTTATGGCTTCAACGCTTTAATAGGAGCTTCTCAGAAAACGGTAAATTATCTCGGCTATATCGTTTTGCTCTAGTGTCGGTGACCTTCCCCATTTTGGATGCACTCAGCTCTATATAATGATATAGTAGCACTGTACTAGAATAGTTTATGATGTCGCGTTTCGTGCCGGCTCTGCCGTAACACGGTCATGTTGAACACTGACTGACTTTTAAATAGAAACACCATATTGTCCCGCTGATCGACTTTTCCCGCAAGCACCTTTTTCACACAGTGGGTCGAACGATAATATCTATTTGATTCTGAACATCAGGCACGTTGTGAACCCAATATAAGGACTTTTTACCGGCTTAGTAGCCCAGATATAAAAATGGGCATAAAAATAAGGCATTCACGTGCCTACGGTCTCAACAAACGAAAACGAAAGTTCGAAGTGATGCTACAAGATAAGTATTTGTATTCATTTAATGAAAGCTAATAGTAGTGAGACTTCGAAAAGCTTTTACGAAAGTCCTTGCCGAGAGGACCATCGTCCGCAGCAATGAACTTTTTCAGGGGGTCATCTATTATCGACGGAGCGTGCGTTCAGGCGGACTGGATGGTTAGGCAGCATCAAGTACAGGACAATTTTCATGTTTTTTAGATATCGAAAAATAAAACTTACTCGATTTCGGAACACCTCTCCACTTCTCGCCCGATGCCCACTGTCGATGTCGTGCGTTTAGCCTCGGCCAACATGGAGGGGCAACCAAAGTGCCATCCTCTCGAAGGCAACGAGCAGGCGGTGAGGGCGCATATGCCTTAGACATTTAGGAAAAACAGGTGCCGGTAACCGGCCGGCCGGCCGGCACAATATACACCCGGACGACCCTAGGAAGTTAGGGCCACGACAAAGCCGTGAGAAGCTTACATTGGGCGGCTCACATATCCCAGACTCAACTTCTCTAAATGTCTGTTTGCTTTTATGCCTTTTATGTTGCGATTTGTACTCTGTGCTACGCTAAGCAGAAAAACAGATACAAAGGCGAAGGGCAGCTGGTCGTCGGAAAAATGTTTAAGTCAATGAATTACTTCTTGCCTTACCATTCAGATGAAAATGTCTGAAATAACAGACTGGTGAAATACCTTTGGAAGCTATAGTACGTATAACAATCGGTTGCTGATGTTGAACTTCAGAGAAGTTCCCTACATTAAGTCACAGCCGTAGTTAATTAAGATTCATCAGTAGGCGAATAGACTATCATTCTGCTAGTGGATCAATATTCAGATACGGGAAGATTTTTAGGATATCGGGCTCTCAGATAAGGTAAACGTCTGCTTGTGAGAAGATGTTATTGGTTGTTTATCTGTTGTTACTCATAAGCAGATCAAGCCAGGAGCAAATCTTCACTTCAGCCCATAAATCATAATCAATGCATACACAAGTACACACGAACAAAGACTGATTTGGTCGTCGTCAATTGCCTTGGTGAAAGTAGCTGTACAAGATAATATTATAATGAGACATAGGTGCTTTATAAGATTATCTAGTTTTTTTTTTTTGCTAGAACGTAAACTGTGCATGTTCAATATAATTGACATATCTATTGAATAAGCAAATTTACATCTTAGATCTTCGTAGATATTTTGAGCTTCACCAGTTGACAAGGAACACTTTCGTCTTTATAGTTGCACCGGAATACTATGTAGCATCTGATAGCCAACATGTTTTAACCTTATTTTCTTTAAAGGATCAAAGCCATAATGAATTCGACAAAATCTGACCTGTTGAGGGGTGCAGTACAGGAAGTCGGCTCGCATCCATAAAGAATATACGATAAACGGTTTGGACGCCATTTTGTTTCCGTCTTAGCCTAAGGCATTTTCGGATTTTGGTGCGTCAGCCTTAATAAACAAATTAAGTTTCGTTTAAAGGTACTGACACTTGGTTCTGTTTTGTTACGCACCGCTAGAATAGTAGTAACTATGTTAAGAGATTCGCTATAGTAATATGTAATATAAACCGCTATAGTAATAATATAAACCGTCGTCAATCAACTGCGGTACGTAAGCAGACCAAATAGTAACTTTGTATACTAAACAGAGTCTATGTAGCATAACTGACGGGCGTTATTTTTGATCATATCACAATAATAAGACAGCGTACAGCTCAGGTTTTACTGAAATCTATGGAGAGATTTTCCTAAAATTACCTTAACACGAATCTCGTTCTTGACAGACCATCAAGAAGATTACGTTTTTTCTCGTTAGGCCACCTTTACATAGAAAATGATAAAAATCACTTAAACCATTTACTAGTATATCAAATAGCAGAAGGTTTCACGTATACGCTAGAGATCTATGAAATGTCAATTGTTGATATGAAAATCAGCTGTTGAGTAGTTCTGTGAAAGCAGTCTTTAACCATTTTGTGGTAGAGTTTTATTATATCGAATATGCGTTAACGGGCCACTGAGCTGTACCTGTACAATCATCTCGCAATTCGGTGTTGTTACGTTACCATCCTCACTCTTCTAACGTTAGTATTATAGATTTAAACGAACCGAGCAAAGCCAATCTTACAGAAGATGTTTTTCAGGTCAGGCGAACTAATCTTAAAAGGATGTGTTCCATCACTTCTCAAAGCCATTGCTAGAACTCAATTTACTAACAATATTGCATTGCGCATCTTCGAATTTCGTACGCAATATGGCGCTGTAGATAATTGTGTTTCAATGTAAATAAATTGTTAAAGCTGTAATATATAAAACCCGCTTTATTTAGCTCAAGCTCAGCTGATCCAAGCTCATTTCGAACGGTAATGGCTGACACCTATAAGAACAACTATGATTGATCGCCTTTTCGTCATTGCATATTGAAACCAATACATGGATAAGTTTGTGAGCAACAAGATTTTCGTCGTTGTTCTTCGATGCAAATTTAGAATTGGTTAAGTTGTTATTATGTCTTATTTTCCTTATATCGGAATGGCTGCTTTTGTGTATTCGTAATGTCGTTATATGGACGTTTGGGTAAAATAAAAAATTGGTGGGCTTGCGAAGACACTCCGAAAGCTCGTTTCTTTAGGTACGTGGCCCTTTCGACTGAAAAATGGCCTGTCAAGAAGGAAAAATACATTGGATGATTCAGAGATGCGAAAGTGGAACAGCTTAAAAAGAGAACTTTAAATGCCCGGAAGCATTTTTAGTGAGAAGCGTTAACAATTTGCCGGCTGAAACTTGTACATTTAATAACCCTTTAAGAAGTACTTCTTGCTAATTGATGACAACGCAGCTTGAAGAATATTGTATACAACGATGCTCCTCCATTCGTTCGTTGCGCGCATTCGTAACTACAATATAATAAATGATAATAGGAGGCTTTATGTGACCGTATGGACTACGGGCATAGAAGACCCTTAATTTGTCTTTTACTGCACCTACTTAGACTGATATAGATCTACGATAACTGTATTAAAACCTTTATGCCCCATGACAATGTTACCATTTTTCAAAGGATTAGCGAACGCGTACTTTGACTCCAACCAGCTTTCGAGGCTTTTTTGTAGCGCTTTCAATTTTTTTCGCACGAACAATCCAAGTCCTCCGAATCATCTTTTTTTTACATGTGGCATCAAGTATTTGCCCTTGTTGGGAGTCTAACCGAAGTCGGTGTTGCTGGACTTGACTGAGGTTTTTCCGATAGGCCCACGAAGCCTCATAGCAACCGTACAAACAGCTATTAACAATAATAATCAATTTTCGATAATTCCCTATTTGCTTCATTATTAATACCTGGTAATCCGCTTTGACAACTTTCGAAGAAGTGATCTCGAAGTTCTCGAATCAATCTCCTAAGCTACGATAGTGTATAGCAGGCTTAATCCTGTACGCTCGCCGCCGTAGTTGTCGGTCGTAACGGACCTTCACTTTCTTATTTGTGTTTCCATTAATTAATTGTCTATCTATTATTAAAATTGGAAATTGAATGTTTAGTAAACACACCGGCTTAGCAAGCGAACAAAAATTAAGAAGATTGGCGTCGATAAGATTTCGGTTAGATTAACTCAAATTGAGAATGTCTTTTGGTATGCTTATGAGGTATTGTAAGGAATTTAAACTACTTCGATATAAAGCTTCTGAGCTTCGACGTAATATTATAACAGCGGTTCCGAGCAGCTTTCCCGGTTCAGGCACACCTAATAAAAACCGCAGGTTCTAAGTCTGCCTCGGGGTTAATTCCAGTCGAAGCAGCTGTGGATAATCCTCACAGAGTTATAGAACTTCAAAATCTGACGTATTTGAGTATAATCTGTTTGAAAATATGAAGTAAACTGGATTACTAGCGACTTTTGACTCTACCTTGAAAGTGAATATCTTTATAGCTAGACATTTATGATACGTATACGGCTACCCGACAGGTAGAGACGTCACCTATCCGACCTAAAAAGTAGCTGAACGAACTGTCAAGGTAGGCAGGTTCTCTTTGAAAGGTTGCCTCGAAGATCGGCGTCAATTAGATAAAACAAGAACATATCTTTAGGTTTTTGCAACATTCATTGCAGGCTCAAGCTAGGGTAAAATTATGTAAGGATGATACTGAAATTACCTAGATTTAACGCCATAGTTCAACTAAGTTCCATCAAATAATGCGACCAATGTGTAGCTGCAATTGTGCATTTAACGTATTTATCGACGTCCACCATCGCTCAGGGCGACTGAATAGATTCAACGGCTTTTTAAAAAGAAAAACTATCTAAGGCTATCCTTTTCGGTCAAAACTGTCGATTAATAACGACCATCACAACCCGAGAGGCATACGATGAGAGTAAGCAGGTTCAAAGTCAAACAAATACTCCTAAATACGTTGTTACTATAAGAACCGTTTCTCAGACGGAACTACCAACAATCTGCCACTAGGCTTAGATTATTTCACGGCATCTTATTTCCATGGAAATAATGGATATGGACTAGAGCCTTCGAGATGAGCTCATAAGTGGCTCATAAAACCTGTCCTGGTCCTGCAATGAATAAAGGCACATCGGATTATACGCGCACAGTTCTTGTCTGGATCAAAGTGGCTCTCTGATTTTATTGCGCGGCCACTCATCTGCTCGAGTAGTTGATGATAATGAGTCGCGATGCAGACAAACGAAGGACGTTTGTATCGGTTCAGATATCATTCCTGCCACGAGTGATTTTGGTCTAACAACAACAAATAATTCTATTAGAAACGAAATTGAGAATCTGGTACGAAAGAAAAAAAAGTGAGGTGTGTAAATAAATTCCAGCTTACCAGTCGAGACGAGAGTTATGGGCTAACGAGAACGACGACAAAAACAATTCTGACAATGTAATTATAACGATAGGGAATGACAAAAAGAAGCACCCTTACAAGGGATCCCTAAGGATACGGTATCCCTAAGGATAAAAAGCATATGCTGGTGATACAAGTAACATTGTCCTAAGTCGTACAACAACCGAACATAGATATACTAAAATATACTAGGCCTGCTATATTAAAATTTTGGTGAAAAGTCAAGGGACAAATCGGTGAGTAATACTTCGGTAAGTCAAGATACTTTTTGGCTAACATTGGGAAAGTAGCATAACAAGTTTTATTATAGTTGAAAGTGCTCGGTCCAAACAATGACATGTAACTTTAAAAAGCACAAATAGTCAGCAGAGCGTCTGTTCATATTGTAGAGCATCGTCTATTAGACATAGCTAGAAGACTCGACAGGGATGTGGACAACTTCATGAGGAAATGCAAAGTGGTGTACAGCATTTGAAGAACATTTAAAGAGAATATATTGGCCAAATGGGTAGATCATTGAACAGCACTTATTTGAAGGTCAGCCTACAACACAAAAAAGCAAAACCATCTCAAACCATTGCAAAACGTTGAGATTTTATTCAATCGGACAAGCACTCTTAAATCCATATCCGTATTCGCGTAGAACTGACAGAAAGATTTTTGAAGTTCAAGATATATAGTACATTTGTAAGCGGAAGAAGCCATAGGTCAGGGAACCAAGAGAGGTCTAAGTTGATAAAAACGGAACGCGGGTCCCAGACAAATCTGCCGACCCCTATCATGACACGACGCAAGTTCATAGAAAAAAGAACAAACGTATGGGCGTTCGAGTAACAATATTCGAACATGTCTATTGGATGTAATAAAGGCGCGGTAAGTTTGTCATTTTTTTTATTTGATTTGCTTGAAATACAGTGTTTAATTGCAGCGGTCGTTGTCTTTTGATTAACTTCGTTCAAAGTAGGGTTTAGATTCTAGCCAAAACATATAACAGATGTCTCCAGACATTTTTCAGACTGTTGCACTTCTCGCTGTTCACGTTTACTATTTTAGCATCCTTGTTATATGACACTATGTTATATACGTATTATCTTGAACTGCTTTCAAAGCATTATGCGTTACCAATATCTGGTTCCACCAAACATGGTATAGCCTAATATTGACTCGGCTATCGAGCAAGTATTTGTGTTTGCTAGTGCTACAGTCCCTTACCGCAAAACACTGTGTGGGAGTCTCAAAGGGAAAACTTAATATTCCCGCTTAAAAGGCGTGTTATTTCAGGACCGTAGAAAGCGTTTCGTACATGAACTAGATCTCCGAACTCGAAGCTCAAGTGTAGATTTAATATTTTCCTATTTGTAAGATGGTCTGCTGTGACGGTTTAACAAAACAACGTTGAATTCTGCACGATACTCTATAGATCATCTGTTAGTGACGTCTGCAGCTAAAGTCTACGATATTTAATACATGATTCATGTAGTGCACGAATGAAAACGGAATGCAACGCGGATTTATTTCGAATTATGTCGAAGCACATTTATACTGAACGTCATAATTTAAAAAAAAAAAATGAAATAATAATCCTAGAGCACACAGAAAACAAATACTTTTATCAAGTTCATTGAAGCGAATACCCGTGAAAGAAACTGCTTTAATAAAGATCTTACAAAATATTTCACTATTGCCTCGTCTGTGCGGAAAGCCAATTAGTTTTTTGTAGCATATAAAATTAGTTTTTGCTGGAGATGAAACGTATAGAAATTCACATGCTTTTTGAGCTTAGCAAAAAACAGTTACCGCACTGAGAGAATATCTCTGTTTATTACAAATTTTGTATTGCACTTTGTAGTGTATTGCACAAATCAGAAAAACGGCTGATAATACGATCTGGTTTTTACGTACCTGGAACAGTTTGTAGTTAGTTGCTCCTAGAAGTACACAAACATCCTGTATGGTCCAACTGCTATATTTTCTGAACGAGACTTGAGAAGTAGACCTAGAGTATAGGTGATATAAATAGTATCGAAGTATTTTCGAGTTTCGTCCTTTTCAGCAGTGAAGATCCCAAGAGGTTAGCTCACAACACAGTGTTTCTTTTTTGGCTACAAAAGCGTCCGCATTAAAAAACTTCTATGCGATTGGGAGAGAATTTATATGATAAACAATTTTTTTCCCCTATACTGTCGTGAAGAATACAGATTGCGAATATGGCGGGCGATGCATATCGTCCATATAAAGTCGTGATGATTTTATGAAGAGCTTCATGCCTTTATGTAGCTATCGCCATCAGGTTAGGCAGTATCTCGACCAATAAAGTGCTGTACAACTTCTGGATTGGTATGTAAAAGCTGCCAAGCAGGAAGGACGTGTTCTGCGAAAACGCAGTAATGCTTCGTTACGTGTCCGAAGCAGGGAATTCAGTATATTCCGGTTCGACAACTTTTTTGGAAGCGCAAAACAGAAGCTAAAAGAGTGGCCCTAGTCTCCATATAAAGACGACTTTGCACTTCCACTAGCTCGGAGAAAGAACAGAGCCAAAACATCTGGATAGAGAGGAAAATATGTGAAGGGGCAAAAGGAACTGTACGGAAGGTTTTCCGAACTGCAATGACAGCTTTGATTGAATGGTTCCATCGGAATGATCATTTAGGGAATGTCTGCCCTTAGTTTATTTCATTGCTCCAAAGTTGGCAGGCAGAGATGTTTCACAAAAGAAATTACGACGTTTCTAATAGAGGCGAAGCGGTGCAAATAATATTGCAGAGGACAGTGCGATAGATTTGTGAATAGACGTCTATAATTACTGGTAGCGGGTCCTTTGAGGCAAACGTACTAGGATCACCTCGTAATTATTTGGTGTGCTCTTTTGCGAACTAGCAGCACATTTCTATGTTGCAGCTGTATGGTATAGAATTCTGCGGAACAATAGGACGCCGGATGTATTGCGAAAGCGACGGCACTGACGGCGAACTCTCGAGTTGAAAACAGAGCTGCGAGCGTCAAAAAAGCGAGTCTAAAGTGAAATGTGGATGTAATGAAGTCGTAAGATGAGGAAACACACTTTATTCTGACAGACTTTGTATTTACTGCACCTGACTCAATCACTCAGCATATATACCGGAAATTTAAAATAGTACTGATCAAATTGCACTCTGTTTTCGCCTATTTTTCAGAAACCTTTTCAGCCAATGGCGCTTCCGTCGACATAACAGCGATAGATAATGGAGCTTCGCTTCTAGTCGGTAATAGCAGCGGCCAACGAAGAACAGCTTCGGAGAGCGGGGGTGCTGTGAAAGTTTGGTGCAGTTCAATCTGGGACGGAATATCGTGCTGGCCCCCAGCGCCCCCAGACTCAATCGTAGCTAAATCCTGTCATCTTCTATTGAGGGCTATCGATGATTCGATACCGCCGGATATATCACATCCGGCGGATACTGTAGGCTACGAGGCTCAACACGACACTGCGCAACACCGTCTTCGCCAGCATGACCGTTCTGGACTCGCCGGTAAGCACTGTGTCACAGCACAATGACTATTTGTGAACAGTGATTTGGCCTTTCTGTCCTAGGCAAACCGTGTGTCTTCCATACCAAACAGTAGACGTACTAAATTTACATTTTATACACCACGTTCAGTGTGTCTCTCTTGTCCTGCAGCAACTCGCAGGGGCACAGTTTTCAGCACTATTTGTACGCTTAAGTCTTATATACCACCTATCTGAACGCAAGTGCATACATTTTATGCGCAGAAATAAACAAGTATTTATTGTTGAAGTTTGAAGAACCAATGCATTATTCTGTCCTTTGGTTATTAAACTAAAAATATGTGTGCATTATATAACAGCAAAGAAAAAGGCAGAAAGCATAAATAAAGTCACTTTGTTATGTAATTTTGATTGTGAATGATCTTCGCTTACAGATGGACTAACGGTCGGAAAGAAGATTATTTTTTCAGTTGACAAGGGTCATTTTCTGACATACTGTTAAATCGCTATTATATTTAAAAAAATAATTTATCGTTCCGGCTAACTCGTTGGCGTCGTTTGCTAGTTTGCTCTGGTATAATATAATTACTGTTTATTGCAAAACGAATGAGTCTTCTTTGTAAAATTCTAATTCTGTGCCTATTTAAGTATCGATGCCGCAGACTATTCGTAAGTTCGGCGGAACCAGCATAATAATGATTATTCTTATCATAGCCTTTGGCTGGGTTATATCCTGATAAAATAATTAAAATATTTGTCGGCTTTCTGCAACTCTTTTCTGTAAAAACTTTTTTAAGGCCGGTCCCAGTTAGCAGACCTTTTTTGCATTAAACAAATTTTCGCGAAATGAGCTCTCGTTTCTATTTCTTAGCAGTTAGTTATTTTTACGGCCATAACGGATAGGTGCATTACAGCGCCACTCTTACATAATTAACGCAGTGTTACAATTACAAAAAGCGTACCCGTCTGCTCTCATTTTTAAGGTTCTAACGTTCAGATGGTTGTAATGATTTCGAATTAGCTGCGATGAAAATTTTCTAAAGAGCTCTGACTTGAAGACTAACTCTAATACACGTCAGAGACATAGGCAACATGGAAATGAAGCTCTGGAAATCTTTGGTAAGGCAGAACACTAAGAAATAACGCAGGTCAATTGCAAGTAGAATGGTTCCAAAGTGGTTGACGACTACTTCTCAGAAACTAATAAAAACTTGACTGAGCAACGAGGGTAAATCATACTTCGAGATTTAATACCTGTTTACTAGGCAGCAACTGAAAAGATGGGAGTTAACTGTTTCAAATCTGAAAAGAATAAAAGAACTTATTACGAACTTGAACAACAGCAAAAAACTCTTAAGGATAACCTGACGTCAATAACATTTTTGTGTAGACCAGTCGTATACCTGGTTAAATTCACTACTGAGATAACCCAGCATACTAAACGTACTCAGCGAATAAGCCCGAATATTTCTCACACCACAGCTCAAAAACTGATCATTTTCCGAACATTATTAACAAAATTGCCAAGCGCCTTGTAGTAGAAACATCAACATCTGATATAGAAATTAATAACATTCAAGCGAGGTAACCATTCCGATTTTTTCACAAGTTCAAAAAACTTTAGGATAATGTTAATTTCAAAAGTTGTGTTTTAGGCACTGCGAAGAAAACGACTGTTGCAACAACTTACAAGCAACGACAGTTTTTAAAGCAGCATTACGAGTTCTCAAATCATATCTCGATAAAAACAAATAATTTCTTGAAATAAATAAGAACACTTGAAAGTATGTTGTGCCGATTACGGTCTACTCCAGGAAGGTTCTATAGCACAGATATACTCCACGATAGGCGTAAGTCACGACTTCATAATGTAATACTCAATGAAAGCCGAGCGGTCTGAATGGATTTCAGACACGGATAGAAAAAAAAAGCGATTAAAAACACGCTCCGCAATACTCAAGTCACGTTTTCCTTAGACGGAAGAAAATCTTAGCACACATTTGGCGTTCATCAAAAGAGCATTTGCGACAAAAATTCGAAATTGTGCAGGCACGACATTGAAGCCAACCAATATGTACATGTGACTACTCCTAAAGCAAGACATTTAGGAGTTCACGCTAGATGGAAGATCAACGTGACAGGAGCGTGTACGAATGAATTAAAATTTCGAGGACAAAATGCGCGTGTCAAACATCCTGATGGCTGCAAAAGCTGAAGGCAATGCTCTAGTTGAATAACATTCGACATATTGCTTATAGCCATATGAAGTCATTACCAAATGTTCTAATATTTATATCGAAAAAAAAATTATACTGCCAAAACCAGACAACGTCACTTTGCCACTTTAATAGACGCAGCATAATAATGCATACTAGTGTGATGCACATCACTAATAATGATGTACTCTGTTATTGCGTATCGTGTGATGATGACCCTTTTTCGAAGTTCGTGAGCATGTACAATTCGTAAATGCTATAAATATATGTAGCTATAAATATCACTGTATAAACATGACCTGCCTTCCCGAAGTCAAGTAGGCATATCTTGGATCGTCTTAACAACAATATTCGCGCATCTTAGGTATACAAAGGACACTCTTTCGCGGTCAACGCACAACTGTCCATCTTATAAATTCTCAAGAATTTTTCGACTGGGTTCATCCAAATAGTTCCCGATCGTGTCGGGCATGAGTAAACAGCGGAGTCGGAGCGGCGACTAAATTACATAGGCGAAATACGTAGGCAGAAGGTGCAAACATCATGTCAAGGGAATCGGCAACCTCTGCATTGGCGTCAAGTAGGGATCGATAGAGATTCTAACAAAGCGAATATGTTCTATTACACTGGTTTCATGTGTCTACATAGATGTGTGTACAACAAAACTAGTGCTGCTTGGTATTTCTCTCATAATAACTCACATAGACGTCTATTACATTATAGGTTTAATCCAATACAAGAAGTACGTTGACCCAAGCTTGGTCGATCAAAACAAAGCGAGTGGAGATAACCTTCGTTAGACGCACCTTACCTGATCCGTCAAGCCTGGAAGTAGTACAGACGACTTCAGAAAACAGTTAATCACTTTTTTGCAAGTTCCAGTTTAGTGTCTGTACGTACTGGGAACAACGGAACACTTCGAAGGCAAACATTGTCTGATAATAACACTATTACATTAGTAAGCCTCATTCAGGTTCGTCGCTTTTACTTTCATGCGTCTTACTGTCTGATGCTTTCTAAAACACGTATTGCTCCCATACAAACCTTTAGACATGTTCGTTGCCGAGGCAGATCCTTTGTCAATGGATCAGAATGGTCAGAATGGAGATTTCAATGAGATGTGAAAGGAAACTGACAGGTGATTCAGGGAAGCTAAGACTTCCTGTATAGATGCTAATGAGATGCGCCCATACGCACGAATAGGACCATAGTTCACTTTAAGGGGGCACTTTTATCGGCCTACTCTGCCTTAAGTAGATTGAAAAAATGCCTAATGAGAGAAAGAATGTGGATCACGTTCAGGCTCTTTCAGGCACAACATGTTAGGAGTGACAAAAATGTTACGCGACCGACATAAAAACCGTCATCTTGTCCAAACGAAACTGTAATCCGCATCAAGCTATAGTTCGTTTGCCTCAGTCGCACGCAACAGGGGTTAGAACATTGACCTAATATCTGGAAACTGTAGCTGCGAACACTATGTTGCTGATATCATATTTTTGATACTCGCCGGACATTCCTGGGCTGGATGTCAAGCCTTTCCAATATATCTGGTCTTCTCGGTATGTAGTCGCGGACCGGGAGGGCTAACCTCGCATACGATTCTACCCGTACTGCTATGATGAAATAAGCAAAAGCGACAGACCTCGTCTGTTGTATTTGCGCTAAAAATGTTTCATATTGAGCTTCAGTCGCTCATCGTCGAGAATTATTTATTCGGTTCTTCCAAGCATATCGAACGTTTTCTCTGGGTTTTCGGGTCAGAAGTTCTCGGATATTACAAAACTGCATAGACGAATCGAGCTCTTTAACTGGCATGGGATTTGTAAGCCTGCTCAACAATTTTTGTGGCTTCTATGCAACTTGGTCGTTTGACTATTGTTGTTTAGCAATCCAGGACCCAATTATCTCAATCCATTTTGCCGGTCCCCTGCAATAGAATCCGAGACCGCTTCTCCGTCCGATGGTAAGCATATTCTCCAACCCACAAAGCTGCTATAAAGTTGTAACGGCTGGTGACCAAGCAAAACTGGCTTTGTTGAGCCCTACAATATGCCCTAGATTTACAAAAATAATTCATTTATATATATATGGTGAGGCATGATATTAAACTTGATACCTAAAGGGGCCCTGTATTTTATTTTCTAATGTGACAGGAGATCGGTTACTAAATTATCAAATTCAGGGTACTAAAGATTTACCCCGTTTTGTATGTATATATACTACAAAACATATATAAATGTATATACCCAATTTGTTTTTTCGGTGTTAATACATATCAGCCATGGCACTTTAAATGACCAGTGTTCTGTTTATTCGGCTTATCGCGGCATTACGAAATGACAAAACCATTATTGCACAACAATGTTATCCCATCCTAACCGTGATGTGTCATTAACATATCGTCGTATGCATATCTTAATTTACATTAATGCAACTTATGTGAAATTTATGTGTGAGGAAATGTGGAGGGACTCTATGATTATATTTTTTATTTCCTGTAGCAATGACTCATTAATTTTAAAAAATTTATATTAACAGATTTACAGTATTGTTAAGATGTACACTGATAAAAAAAAAAACGGAGCAATTCGACTTACCGGACTTTTTGTTTTGATAAGACTTCGAAGGGAACAGCTAAGCGTTTTTTTGTATGTTACTGAAAGTTTGTTAAACTAAATAAATGTCAAATCATAAGCTCGCTTTAAAAATTCAAGCTGCCTCTTAATTATCTTTTCTTGCCAATCGGAAATGCAGAGTGCATTCCGCAAGAATTACCGCAAGAAGTGTTCCACATGACAACCTTGGATGATTTTTTCATGTATTTAGCACTATCAGCTAGCAATTCCATGTAAAGAAGGCCCCAGAATCACCTATCTTCAGGTATCGCATTAAAGGGTTGCTCCCATTTGGGGTTCAGCCGGAGCGGGGGCTTTGCTAACCAAAGCTGGAGCTTCTTCAAGGGATTTACGAAACACATGGCAACTTTAATAACAACAATTTGTCTTCGTTGATTTCTAATTTTTTCTTCAGTTGTTAAGATTTGGTGATTATACGCAGGTATTTGAACCGCATGGTTGTTAGTAGTGGTCACCGTAGCAACGCACCCAGCGGGATGCGCAGTAGCCACCCGGAGTATGATTTCAGGGCAGGAAAACGATAATCTATTCTGTTCCAGTTGAGAAGTTAATATACTTATGATATAGAGAGTGGTTCTGCGTTTCTATCATTGTACAAATAAAATGCTTGAATTTAATTCACTGATTAACTTGAATTAAGTTCACTGATGATTATTTATGAAAATATGATCTGCTTTGTCTGGACAATTCTAACGCCACCAGCATATCTATACTGCGCGATGCGTTCTAAAAATATTAGTAGAGATGTACACATACATGTTACGGTCTATATTTAAAATGTAATTCATATCATAGAAAATTCGCGTCGGACCGGATCTTTGAGTCCTCTCAAAACCTTTTTCTTTGGAATAGCAATACGCCTCGTTGTGTCGTGGACCTAAAGAGAGTACTATAATTTTTGTTGTGAACACATACTCGTGATGTGGAGAGGACCACATAAAGGACCGAATGGGAATTAGCGCCCGCAAAAGAAAAATTTCAACTCTACTTA
Organism: Varroa destructor; assembly: GCF_002443255.2. NCBI lineage: Eukaryota > Metazoa > Arthropoda > Arachnida > Mesostigmata > Varroidae > Varroa > Varroa destructor. The sequence goes on along the minus strand of NW_019211454.1, from coordinate 42,255,178 downwards.
GCGCGCCCCGTTGACCTTAATCAGGTCAAGTACGCGCTAGATGATTGCAAAATTTGAAATTTGTGAGCAGACAGGTATACGCGATAACGAAAAGGTGACCTGCGTTTTCTATCGTAATTAGCATGAAAGACGGTAGTTGATTAGGTTACGTATATCAATCGCTTAAGTAGTTTTAGTAAAAAAAAAAAAGAAGAAGAAACCCATATCCTAGCTTATATAGATAATTCCTAATCGTCGTACCTAAGCGATACGTTCCTCGATGAGGAACTTAGCCGACCCTTGGAGTAGGCCCGGAATGCCACAGACTTCCGGCTCTGACAGTACTATGGTAAGCGCGAAGTGCCCACAAACCAGCATCTTATGACAGAAATGACTCAAAGAAGGCTGTAGTCAATTTTGTTCATATCTGTATAATCGTCAAGATAAACAGCCTTGATTTGTGTGTAAGAAGCTTTAACGCACTTCCAATTGAAAACAGTACTCACTTAAAGAACATAAGATAAAATGGTTTTGTGTAAGAGGTTGAATATGCTCTAAACCTTTTTTGGGCATCCTTTGATATATACACATATGTTACATTTATCATTTATAGAATTACTCCTAGCACCTACTTAAATGCTATGTGAACGCACATATAGCTTCGAGTGAACAAGGAAGCTGTCTGAATAGGCTCAGGCAACATTCGTTTATCGCCTTATTAAAAATGGCGGGTTACAATGTGACACGGGTATTCGTGCCATCATGGCTAAAGCGCTAATTGATACTATTCGAATAAAGATGCCTGTTAACTTATTCGTCGGCTATCGATAGCATGCGTCTGCAACGCCTGAAAGCAATACTATTAAGCTTTTTAAGTATTTAGAAGAGGGAGGTGCTTGTATGAGCCTAAGGCCAGTGGCAGTTATAAGAGGTGTCCTTTTTTGTTTGTTTCAGAGCTATACGCGTTCCGCACTTGCGGTCCTGGCGGAGCATGGCTCAATAACATCACGAACTACAATGCTTGTATCGCCTTTCTCACGCAGTATCATGCGGTAAGATCCAAACCGATGTCTACCTGAAATGACACACGTGCCTAAAGATCTAGCCAACTAATTTCTCTAGGCCAACCAGCAGGAGGGCGCGTACACGTCAACGAGCGCAGTACGGAAGCGTGGAGCCATCTTAATAGCTGTTAGGTTTCTTTTACCCAATACGTAATGGGTTTACTTGTAGTTGTTTTCCTTCGTACCTTATGTCTCAGAACTTCTAAAAAATTCTGAAATTATAGGTGCTTATTGTAGCATGATAGCTTTCTAGAATAAATATAATTAAAAGCGTTCTGCCGGTGTAAAACAGTAGAATACTAAGAAGTATCAGCGCCGACTGACCATTGTCCCGATATTTAATGTTTTGATTCTTCTACTGCCTGACATGTGTGACAATAAAATTCGGTAACGTCAAAGTCCATGGGCTGTGGGTACCATTAGTATAAACCTGACTTCTCTCAGGTCTTTCGGCTTTATACTAGTAATCACTGTCAAGCCAAGTCTAGACGTTTTCGAGATCTTCAGCCAATATATAATATCTACGTTTATTTAACTATATAGATTCTTCAATGTCAGTTTTGTATAGCATTACTTAATAAATGTAATGTTCGATAAGGCTGACTTATCTCATCGATGAGCAAAACGATAATAGTTCCCATTTTGTTGTCACTGACACTCTTTGTTTGTAACAAAGATTTAATTTTCTACAATTTGTCAGGAATAACGTCTACGATGTACTCATGCGTGCATGGTTTATCATGCATACTTGCTAATTAATATCTGATAACTCTTACCTAGGCCATGGGCTTTTTTGAAGGTAAGCGCTATCGAACACCCAAAAAAACATTTGCCTATAACAATCGTTCTAATTGTGGGCCATGGGCACAAATAGATGCAAAAACAGCTAATCATTGGGTTTTAAATAAGACGTTGTATAATGGGACTAAAATTATTATTAGAAAACCCATTGCTAACTGCATAACGTAATCCTCATTTGCCTAAATCTATTTTAACGGATCAATACTGAGGCAGTAAGTCGGCGACACCAGAAAAGACGTAATATCATAATTCTAGACGCGTGGTTAGAGCTGGTGTGTACCCACCAGTGGGCATATTGACTAATTGAGGCTTCTTCAGTCGCTTAACTAGGCTTAGAAAATACAGGGTTATAGCTTTAATGCTCCCGGAGCGCAGGGCTGCCGTAATGTCAAGAATCAGCGAGTGACTAAAAATGCAGTTCAGTCAATGTCTCTCAAGTACGTCCGCTTGCCTATTGTACCTAGAGCCAGTAGAGACGGATTACTTCCAAGTACATATATAATGTAGCCTATCCCTTTGGAGATGATCCCTAGTTCCGAACGGCTTGCTTTCAATTCGACAACGTCAATATGCAGACAGAAATAATGGGCTAGTACTTGTGACTAATATTTTTTCAGTTAACGTTAAAAACAGACCCGGTAAAAATGCTTCAACCTGAAACTGAGCGTCTATAAGATCTAGAATTCAGTCACCAATCGGGCTTTGTTCAGGCTTTAATTTTCAAGTCGATTCAGACAAATTATGGTGCCCGTGGTTTCAGTCTAATAAGCAAATTAATAATTTAGCCGCATTTATATGAATAGAATACTTTAGGGCCTCGAACTCTAAGCTCCAAGAACTCGCGTTATCGAACTTACCTCAGCTGTTGCTTTCAAGTTTACTGTCGTTTAAGTTATGTTTATGGTTGGCATCGTAAAGCTACGGACAAGTTTTTGAAGAGCCGCAGAACGAATTCTTATCTCATTTCAATGTGATGCAGATGTTTAAAAACTGTAATTTCAACAGACGATTACTAATAGTTAATTCTATATTATTATTATTATTGATTATTGCTAAACAGATTAATAACAGTAATAAAAATGATAGCTAAATAATAGAGAAAGGGTGAGGGGAAACCATCCTATATTTGCGTGTGGCTATCCTACGCGATTTTTAGCAACAATTTCGTTAGTTAGTAGAGAAACCCCCTAAATTATTGTCTACTGGAGCTGTCTGGTCGCTGGAAGCTGATCATTAAATCAACCAGTCTGAATAAGTCACGTAAGATAATGTATTTTTTGTGCGTGCCAGATAAAGAACTATTATTGTGCACACGTTATGTAACGATCATGTATTTGTGATTTGCGTTACTTGGCTCGTTCAAGGGAACCGGCGGTGGGGCATACGATGATGTTCAGTTCACCGTAGGTCTCGGTTGACGAACTATATAAATCTAGAGAATATATTTCGGGCGACGTCGTCACTGTATTCTGTCCTTGATTTGCTTGTGCATTGCCCTTGAGTAGCCTCATTGTGTGGTATTGATAGTCATGCCACACATCCATGAAGCTCTTTAGGAATTCGGGCAGCATTAAATATCTTCTTTTTAGGCAACTACAAATGCCCCACTTCTCATTATAATGTATGGGGACCAGTTCATTCCAGCCAAATTTATTTGGCACTACTACCGAAGTCGCGCCCTACTACTTGACACCGTTTTCGTCTAGCACATAGTTACGAGATGGCACAGATTAATCTACATGTTATCTACGGCGACAATGTGCCACCGGCAGCTTTTAGGTGCAGCAATAGGTGTGTAAATTTCATGCAGAATACTTCATTCGCTTTTTCATCGTCTTACTTCATCAGGAACACATGTCTCGCTTTTGTTTTCCATGTCCATTGTTTTGTCATGTCATGTTGTCGCGTTTCGAGGTTTTCCTATTTAGTCAGAAAACGGCGGATTATCCTGTTTGATTTTAATCAAAAGCCCAGCTCATCACAGAAATTCATTCTTCTGTTAGAGGTCTCAGAATTTCGTCTCCTTTTCTGGACCAGTAACGAGACATTGTTCTTTTTTGCTGAATATCTTCACGCTCAATGCTTTCATCAAATTTTCGAAGCATTCTATTTGCCCTTTTGCCTTTAAGGAAAAGAAGCTGTATTGTTGAGCGTGGAACTTTATCACTGTTTCTATTCGTGTCTAAATTCATTATTCTTTGACGAAAACCATCTAGTTTACAGTGGAAGATAGCCAAAAATATGATGCAAATATTTACCGAATTTTGTTAAATAGTACCGTATAATTTCAACGTTTCTCATATTCTTTCACTAATAGTACTTCCGTACTAGGCTGCTCCATGTAGTAGATTCATGCCTTTTACGTTGTTGTGTAATGCGCAGGTGGCGGGTATCTGAAAACGGTCTATAGGTCGGGTCGCATTTTTCTTCCTCTTTTTATTTAACAGATAGCACTCGTGTTCGTTCAGCGAGAAACCTTGCTCCTAATGCTGTCGTGCGCTAACATTTGCACCTGCACACAGAAGAACGAGCGTGTAAAAGGCCAAGGTGTCCGCTTGTTCTACCAACAGGGGCAAAGTAATCGTCGATCTGTTCAGGTAAAAGCAGGCTGAGTAAAGCTTTTCACCCCATATTTCATTTATTGTCTTATTTTACTTCGACAGTATTGTAAATCTTATCATAAACATATCAAGGCCGACACATAAAAGAATCCCACAGAGCTTAAAGCGCAGCTATAGTACTAGTAGCAACTGTAGCACCATGAAAGGTCGTCGATGTTCTGTCACCGTGGAAAAGGGAACTGGCTACGAAGTCATGAAACAATCACTCAGTTGCGCCGACTCACTGTTTTTAATTACCCTGTAAATGCGTTTGAAGCGATGAACTCAATTATTGAAAGATACCTGGCTATATCATTCGAAGCGTGAGCATATACCTAAAGAAACGGGTCAAGGGAAAGATGATGGTATAGATATTTTGAAGTCGATGCCTCGGCCAGTAAAACGGAACACCTTTGTACATATAAACCAGTAGCAAATGTTAGGGTAATTCGGGTATATTACTGTTTAGTTAATGTTTCTTTTATTGTTCATCTGCTCCAATAGCGTCTGTTGTGTGTGTATATACACGGAGAGACTGCTATCTAATCGAGCTTATTCTCAAAGTGCGCAAGGATGGCCAAAGACCAAGCGAAATAAGTAACCGTCATAGAGGAAGCCAAGGGAACCTGTAAAGTATTGAAGTTGCACTAAAAATAATGTATGCAAATGCATTTTTTTGGCGCAATTTTTTGGTTTTTCTTGGCGACACTTTCAGGTTATTCCTGACCTGATTGCTGTCTCTGTGCATATATACGTATGTATTGTTATAGCTATATATATATAATTTCACTTGTTTCGATCGCTGTCGCCATATAAAAGCAAGGTGCTTGGCGAGCATGTAGCATTTGTGCCGGTATCGGTCCGTCGTCACTGCAATTAACAGCGCGTCGGCGGCCGAAAAATTTACTAACCTGAAGATGAAAGTTGTCTACTAAACTGCAGGGCAAAAATTTGTAATGATACGTCTGAACGTGAAGGGGATTCTCTAAATGGCTGGAGACAATGTTCAGGCGCGTGCGCGTATACCGAAACGGACGCAGCCTTAACCCCCGATGAAAAAGTTTCGGTTTAAACGAACAGAACAGGTGTCGCAAATAAAGATGACTCGAGGATGTTAGGGGTAATTGCACTATTTCGCTACAGGAAACCCCAAACGACAAACCGCAACCGGAAATCATCGCCACTGTAAAACGTTGGCAATAACTGTTTGAGAGCGCTAAAAGTCTTTGCCGCTTCTATGTAACGCTCCTGCCCTGTAAGGACGAGATATGATTCAAATTAATAGCAGTTACACCAAAATTGCCATATACTAAATATATATAGTACGCCTTTAAAGAAAAATACTTTCATGACAGTTAGAGTATATACGCAACTTCCAATTGTGCACTATAGACAAACGTTCGATTTGGAAACATAGATTCACTCTTTGAAACCCGTTTATGCACCGGTTGACTGTACGGGTGTGGCACGACTAGAAGAATGCACGTAGCACGATTCAAGTGATAGTCTCTGAGACGTGCACCTTGATATAGCAAGAGTGCCAGATTCTTAATAGGACACAGCGAAGACTCTTAATAGAATGCAAGCGGGATTCGGAGTCCGTTGTGAGTTAACGTTTTGTTTAGTTTCCGGTGGACCAAATTACAGCTTGTACATTTATTTAGGAAAATACAGTGAAGTAATTTATAGAAAACCCTTGACGTTACACAATTACATAGTCGTTGTAATAACATCGAAGCCATTACCTATCTTTATTTTCTCAGTGGCAACTTGATGGCTCAGTGGCCTGTAACATTAGAGCAGATCTTCTTAACAACCAGTCGGCTATTTTGTGCCTGTTACCCTCACCGTATCTCAAAAACGCGACTTGCATTCAATTTGTTGTCTATGATATATTTCTGTTACTTTAGACAGGCAGTGATGTTGGCGATGTAGTAGCCAGTCCTGTGAAGCACTTCTTCTTTATCATACATTTTCATACCCTGTATATTGGCGTCAAGTATCTGTTTGCGTCATATCTATTTTCAGGACAAGCTTGTGCTCTATGATCCATTTTTAGGCTGTAAAGCAGCACAGGAGTTTAGCCATTTCGGTTAGTCGAAAAATGGCCAAAGCAGCTTTTAATGACCTACTGCGCTAAGGCTTCGATCCCTAAACTTTGGACCATAGCTTCTATTTTGATCTTTTTGACCTCATCTTTTAATAATAACTCCAGCGCGTCATAGAATTAATCTATCGTGACAATGTTATTTAGGTCTTTGATTTCGTATTGAGGACAATGGGCCAGTTCCGGTAGGAGTGCCAGGTATGGCTCGGTGCCGATCTCCCGAATTAGCGCCTCGGGATACTGGGCCTTAACCTGCGTTAGTTTTAGCAGAAGTTTGAGAAGCTCTTTGGCTGCATTCTCCGCTGAGCCGGATTGTTGATCGGCTTATCTTGTTATACATAGCCTACATAAGAGCCGTTTCCTTCAACCGTAAGGCGCATAATGGCAGTTTTATCTTTTTTTTCCTGTCGGTCCATCGTGTCCGTCACACCGTCGTCCGTGTATACAACAGCGCGGCAGTGACTTTCTAAAAGACCTGTACCGCTGGCACGTTTCTGCTTTCATCATGATCGAGTTCGGCAACTAAGTAGACGGTTCAGGTTATTCGTTGGAACAACATTTCTACCTCGTAGAGTCAATCTACTCTCCGGAGGATACGCTGGATCGTATCAATGAATATTACATGAATCATAACGGCAAGCCTGATGACATCTACGTCGGCATTAGGCTCATTGCCATTCATTAAGGCGTTGGTCTTGATACAATTACTGCTTTCGTGTATGCATTCTCCAGCCACTCAAATTTGCGTTTCTAGTCGTCGCATTTAGTTCGTTAATCATCTTGCAACATCCTTCACAGAAGATACAGCATTTCGGAATCCGTAGAGAAATACCATTAGAAGTTCTACCGCCAAGGACGAAACCGTTGTACTGCCAAAGAACGAAGCCAGATTGAGCCCTTCCCATCGCTGATAAGTATTATTGCACTAATGGTAAAGGTCCATCATTAGTACGTTTTGTAGAAGGAGAAAGAGTCCGCTAGAGGGCTACCAGCCCGCCCGTAGCACGCGGGTATAGCCGCGGCGCTACAGTACCTACTTCCAAAACGGCCACACTTCATTTAACCCTTTTTGTTATTACTTTTGAAGTTAACAAAGGGCTAGCAATTTAGCAAACAGTTGTTAAAACAGGCACAGAAGTAAATTGGAATTATCAGCTTGTTAGGATTGCTGCTTAGGAACAGACTAAACAATCTGTGATTGCAGAATTTCCTTTCCGGAACTTTGCTGATTGTGTTGACGACTCTCGACCAACGTATCAGGAAGTTATCCATACATCCATCTAATTCGCTCTTTTAAATCCTGATAAAGATCTACCCGTCACACGCGTACCAAAACAATGGGCTGAGCGTATATGTTAGTTCAGGCTTTGGAGGCTTGCAAAGAATGTAGGTCGGAAGGCATATAATGCAGCTTTTTAGGATACTTTGAAGGATTATAGACTACTGCAACCTTTGACCATATCCTAGCAAGCTAACCCGAACAAAAAAAAAACTCTGCAATCCGCCATAAATAGCCTATCGTCAACATGTCTGTTCGATTTTAACGGTATTTTCATTTAAGATTTTAGGCCGTCAGACTTTTGCCTAAGTTTATGATTGGTTCGCTATTGCAGCTTCTGTGATAGGTAATATCGAAAGAGAAAAAAACGCGGATGTATTCGTATACAAAAGTATAAAAAATAGTGTATTGAGACCTGGTATTAGCATGAGCTGTGCAGTTCTCTTGCAGGTAAACTGTACATATTGGAAAGCGCACACTAAGTCTATTCACAGTTTAAAATAGTTCGTGCTAAAGTGACAGTCATCTGGGTAGCAGCAACTTCAATATGACTCCAGCAAAAAATCACTTAGTGTTTAGGTACCTTTTTTTTTTTTTACAAGGATTACACATTTGAGATTTCACCTAAATATAGCATTAATAAGGTAGACTCTGTTGACTTATGTTATCGCAACTTTGTGCTTTATGGCCGTTTTTTTGGCCCAGTTTTTTTTTTTTTTAAAATGACACCTCGAGTTGGTGTACCGTCCATTGCTATACGCTCGGAACCATCGGGCTACCTACGAAAGGAATTTATATACTAAAAAAACGCAGTGTAGTATGCTGTCTAGCCAGAAAACATCATTAGCCTTTTTTTGTTCGTCATAAATAGTTTTAAGGTTCTTTTTAACCCCAAATGACTCAAAAAGTTTGTTAGGTATGTGATTAAAACAGTGCAATCCGTCCCTTCAGATAACCAATAACAACACTTCAGTTTCCGGGTGGGGTGACGTTGAATAATCTTTTAGATCATGTGACTCAATTTCGCCATTTAAGAAAGAGGATCAATAGTATAGGAAAAACTGTGTAAAGCTGATAATTGTCATGAAGAACGTAAGCCCATAATCAAAACATGATGTGTAATGTTCGAGATATAGGAAGATGTTTGTAGGTATATTGTTTCTTTTTTGTCTGTCATTTCGAGCTTGCTCCAGGCCAGGTAACAACGTAGGATCGCGAGTCCATCTATTGCGTCAATGTGGCAAATTTTTCGCACTAATTACACCTACAACTGGTTAGACTTGTTAAGAACAAGGCAGGTGTCACTGACCTTGTAGGTCTCTTAATCTTCCAATGGTCCTGTGGATTAACATTCGAGCACATTTTTGCCATACAAATGTGCAATTCTTCCGACAGAAATTCTGCTCGGCATCAGTTTCTACATTCCCAATACTAGCTCTACGTCACCTTGCAAATCCTCGGGCAAATCCGGTGCCGACGAATCCTTGAGTCAGGAACGTTGTTTATCGCGTGCGCGTTCAATTGAAATTCGTAGGGTACTGTAAGCTGTCTTAAAAAGCCATAAGAAAACATCAAGACAGTTACTATGTGATAACCACACAGTAGTTTTGAGATAGCCAATAGGGGTTCTGTCCTTTTGTTTTTGTTATATAGCAGCGTTTCCGAGAGCTGAGTCTCGAAACTACTCTAACATTTTTCACTTTGTTGTTTTCAATTGTTGCTTTGAGGTTCAAATCGAAGTTTTAGCACCTTTTTCAATAGGAACGTAGCAAAATTCGAAAAGTGCGCGATGCGTAGCTTGATCAAAAAATTTTACAAATGGTCTAAACCATCCGACGGAAGAAGGTTTCACGTTTTTGGCAAATTAACCCATACTGCTGAAACAAACCTCTATCGCAAATTCTGTAGCTGAAAAGGAAATATAACACGGCACATTACACTGACCAGCGCCCCCAGCGAAGAACCTCTTAAGGAGTAGTAATACGACTTTAACATACTAATTTAAAGCCAAACAATTTAGGCCAAGGTATAACAAAAATGGCGTTTGTTATTAAAGCAAATTATAGTTAACATAATATATTCAAGTATCGGACTCTTGATACAGTTTATGTATCTGTACCTATTGCGACTTGCTACATGTTGCTTATATGAGAACACAACAGTAACTATAACACGTAATGCTCTCTTATGGCATATAATAAAAACGTAAACCCTGGTCGTCACGACTTTGATTATGAAGAAATACTATTACAGATTAAGCTGTATTTGAGAGCTGTATGGTCGTCATATATGGACCCTTTGGTGTTCTGTATATTTTTGTTTAGGTTTTTCATACATGATACTATAGAGTTCTGTATTATGTATACCATTGTATATAGTATATTATTGTAAATTTACAAAATCTGCTTTCACGCTACATTCTATAAGGCGGGCATCTTTCGTATGTGAGCCCACATGTCGAGGAGCAGCTCTGGAAAGGTGTACTGTTTTAGCTCTAGGTTTTGGGCATGTTCTAAATCTGGGCGCACGGTTATGACCGCCGACAGCTACGATTCTTTGAGATAAATACCGCTGACCGCACCTAAAAGTGTTATAAAAGTATACCTATAATAGAAAAAAGCGGGTTTACGTTTACCGAATAGTATCTGGTATATCACGTGTATTTCTAGCAATTAACAAATTTGGTCTACAAAATAAAAACCCTTTAATCAAACGGCCAAATGTCGAGCATTGCTCCCTTGTGCAAACAACGCGGACGAGACCGCTAACGCATAAACAAATCAGATTTATTACATATGAATTAAATCATATAAATCTACTCGTGTTTGGAAATTATCGTAAAAAATATAAATATTTGTTTTCGATTGCGCCTGATGACGCATGGGAATAACACGTTTATTTCGGTCATCGAATAGTTAGCTACCGTTACCAATCGTGAAGTGTAAAAAATAAACCCTATCTATTTTTTACATGCATAATAATCCGATAAGTAGATATATGAGTGCTTGCGTTTCACACGCAGACGATGATGTACTTTAGAAATGCCGTCTTTAAATATTTTAACTACTTACGAAGTCTTACAGCGTCACAGAGTTTCTGACCGTACGTTACATTTGACATCAGTGAGACAAAAAGGTATCGGTAAACCAACCGAGTCGTGGCCTCGACTGGTGGCAGTACGTTCGTCTGCGTATCTGTTATCTATGGGAAAAATCTGACAAGATTTGCAATGGTTGATTAAATCCAAGACAAACAGAGAAGAGCAGAAGCCCATCTCAGAGATCGAGTTGAAGGAATGTTCCCTACACTAGAAAGGCAGTGTTGCATAGGAGTGTTGAATCTGGCAGAAACTACTTGGAAGAAGGTAGCTGTAACGCGAACGATTTACATATAAGCAGTTTAAATTGTCTGTACCGTTTTGACACAAAGATTTTTTTGGCCTTATCTGGACACGCTCTATGGGCTGTCTTCTAAGGGCTGAATTAAGCATATATTAACTGATAGATTTTGTCTAATGTACATGCTAAAGACGTAGAATATACTTACAAGTTTCCATACACGGTCTGTAGTGATTGGCCCTCTCTAGGTAGACAAAAAGATCGGTGAATACGATTTTATTATAAGACTATGAAAATAGTTACAGATTAAAAAAAAACATGACACAAAGCAGTTTTAGAGATTTAATTTTGGATTGTATAAGGAATTAAAAAGCTAAGTATGAGATAATTCCATGGAAACGAACTGGAGGCATAGTCAGCTAACTTCAGTATGTGAAGTTACCTCACTGGTTGCTAATACGAATCATCACGATAAGTGGTAAATCGATTTCTAATACGGCTAAATTGCAAAGTTTCACCACATAGAAAACATCGGGGGTCTAACTACACAGCACTCGGTAACACTTTGCCTCATCCGAAATGAGGATCCATTGGGTTTGCAAGCAAGAGTGTTGGTACACCCATGGTATGTGTAGAAATAGTTCATAAAAGAGCTCTAATGCAAGAATTTTATCCGCGGCTTCGATTTGCAGACAATCTATGTAAAGCAAAAGGAAACAAGGGCATAAATAAGAAACTTTGCTTTTCTATGTTAGTTTTAGACAGTGTATTGGCAGAGTTCGATTGTATATTGAGTTGCTACAGAGATTAGAGTTTAGACGGTTGAAAGCTCTGCTTGACCTCTTTTCGTACAGGGCTTTTGCTGACCTTAGTTGTACGGCGCACGGAAGGGTTGCAGCCAGCTCTAACAACGGTATTTGGCCATTCTTGCGCACTCTGTAGGTACGTACTCATTTCCTGTTCTCATGCTTATTCGTATAAGGACTCCTATTCTATTAAAACGTACCTGTAAATGATGACATTTTGCTTCGGTTAAGATACAACATAAAAGAAAAGCTCTGTCATTTTGCAAAGTTCTCTGCTCGGGTTAATTTGTTTGCCGTTGCCAATGTGAAGAACGTATGCGAGTCTTTGTACGTTGCGGTCTGTTCGATTGTTGCGATAGTCTTCCTGATATAATTCGATAGATAGGTTTGCAATTAAAGGTTTTATAAGTAGCCTGTTTTTGGTCTTGGCGACACAAAACTACATGTATATGTGTATATATATATATATATATATGCGAATGGTGATTTCGAAGCTTTCCGAAGATTTAGAAAAGACTGAATTACTGAAAAGTTATTTTTAACAATGTAAGATTCATGTAACACCTGTCTAAATTCAAGCTAATGAAAAATGTATGCCGGCTCCGAAACAGTGATTCTTTTGGTTGTTCCTTAAACGATTGTAGTGCTAATTAGAACGCGACAAGCGACTCTGCCCAGTGTCCGCCCTGGCCGATTACCCGGCTCGATGTCGGCTGTCTGAAGGCTGAACTTTGCAAAAAAAAACACATTGTGCGAAACTTGTGGCCTCCAAAATGTCTAGTATCACTAGAACACATGCTTTGAGTTTTGGTCTAAATTGGCTTCTGTTACCAGTTCCTGTTCCGAACTAAACGGAAATTTTATTCGAAATTGATGTGCGACCTAGGCCATCTGAAAAGCTAGTTTTTTAACGCTGGAAGACAGGATGCGACGGCAGTAACATTTTTTTCCTATACGCAAAAAGCTATTACTTCGGTCAAAATTTTTCAACAACACTAATAAGTGGCGGTGAAATATTTGGCTGGAAAACTACATTAGGTACGTTTAGAGATTGAATCCACGTGAAACATCGAAATAAACGGCTAACGCTGGGTACGACAGTATGTAAAGAAATTTTTCAGGGAACGTTAAAAAAATAGTTAGTCCAGACTCTATCTTTACCCTGCCGACGCTAAACGTAGAGGTGAACAAAAGGAATTGAACCAAAATCGAAGGCTTCCAACCTCGGAACTATAGGACGAAGCTAACAAACGGACTAAATACACGAATCGCTCCTAAAAAGTTCTGACAAAAAAAATGATTGTATATAAGCGCGACTACCCAAGTGGGAAATTAATGATTTCAGACCCATTCGCGAAGAAGCAGACGTAAGCTCAGGCACATCGAGCTAATCAATAAACGAGCAGTTACCCAAAGATACAAACCGGTCGGATCAACACGCCGCCACAATAAAAAAACCCACAGATGAGGCTAGCAAAGCGATATCCGACGTGCATAGTCGATAGACAAACAGAAGAAAGCATACAGTATAGTAGAAGTAATAAAAGCACCCAAATAAAACCGATCAAAAAAAATATGCGTCAGCACCAAAACGATCACAGGACATTTTGCGACACACCTGTTAGTGAGAACGATCGTTACTAGGGATAGATGCGATTGATTCTAAAGACCGACGCGACAGATGAGAACACTCAAGGAACGATGACATCTCAGTGTCTGGCACCCAGTGGCCCATTCAACACGTTAGCCCACGTAAAACTAACCGTCCGCGCCATCCAGATCGGGTTAAAATCGAAAAAGAGAAATTAACGGAAAAGAATCATTATGGCGACGGGATATTGATCGTCAATAAATTACAAGCAGTCTACAAATTAGATACCACTGTCGGAGTAGTGCAAGAATCCGTTACAAATAACGGTTCGTAATCTTCTAGAAGATAGAGCAAAAACGAGAATTGCGAAGATAATTGGATAGCAGCAGTATATTGAGGAAACCTCTCAACATGCAGCTAAAAAATGTACCGCTGATTTCTACTAAATGTTCGCAGCAAATTCAACAGTGTGTTTTACAGCAAGGGAATATAAAAAAGGCGTAGCAAACGCCGATAGAAACAAAGACAGACAAACAGACAGAAAATTAATTAACAGGAATAACAAGAGACAGAAACCATTTGCTAGAAGTACAAATGATTCCCAGGTAATATAAAAAAAACCCGGCAAATGGCAAACAACGCCAGGAGTTCGAACATCCAGCAGCACAGGGCAGCAGAAAGTACCAAAAGAATATAATAATAATCTATTCAACATAAGTACGGAAATCTGAACCGCACCGTGAATGTGTTCTATACACTGAAGGAAAAAAAAATAGGAATTATTAGTTATAGGGGTAAAAGTTTCATTAGCCAAAAGCGAGCAATTCCTATAGCATAAACAAGTAAAGGTAAGGGCTTCGCATGACTGGAAACAGGAAAGCTACATAGAATGTACGGTCAACTTCACAAGGCCGCAGACAAATTTGAAAATTAAATGAAAGTGATCGTAAGGGACTTCAACGCCACGTCAGTGGCATAGCGCTGGAATCAAACAGGCCGAAAAAGCAGAACCACTGTCGCAATATGAAGCATTCTTGACGACAAAGACCCTTTCATCTTTGCAAAACGTGAGTGACAATTCTGCATACAGCAAAAGAAAAAAGCTTTTTTTTTGTAAAAAAAAGAATAAAATTATTGGACTTTCATTTCTATGAAACTATTATTGGGGTTTTCACTATTACTAAAATCATTATTTAAGTTTTTTTTTGAGTAGACCACAAGAAAATCATTTATTGTACCAGTAATCGCCACTTCGTATAACTGAACTAAAACGCCGTTCTTTGGATGATTTCGCTGAAATTACTAAAATATAATTTTGAATAAGTTTATTAAGTAGTTGAGTCTCAACATCAAGTTGGGGCCTGGCAACATCAGAGGAGATGATTCGATATAGGAAAATATCGCAAGGTCTAGGAATCTCCTTAGCCAAGTGGTGGATCTTGCTGTCAGGAGTAGTCTTCAGAACAGCGCATTTTGGTACTCATATCCCAATTCGATTAGCCATACAGTAAAGATTTTATAAATGGCAGGCTTCCTTTGTTCTTCTAAAACTCTGTATACATTTCAAGGATCTCGACGCATCTGCTTCTTATGACGCTTAATTTCTGGTGACGCACCTCTAATTCTCAGGAGAAAATTGCGGCCTTAGGACTGACTCGATCGAACAGACACAGAGGCATCGCTATTGGCCACGAAAACTTAATTGGCAATGTATAACCAACAAGTCACCATTGTAGGACCAATATGTAGAGGTGCCATTCTTTTAAGAAATATATTTCCTCGCGCACGTAGAAAAATATAATACAGTAGAAAAAGATGACGAGATTTAGTTATTGTGTGCTTTTAAAGGATGGGTGACAGAAGACTATTGTTTTCGAAAAGCTTGCTCGTCGAAAGAAGGTGTGGGATGATACAGAGAGGTATAGAAGATTAGGTTCTTTAATATGAAGTGTATACGTACGTGACCATAGTTAACACCAATGTGATTAACGGTGAAATCCACCAGTGAAAACTACTCACAGATAAACTACTATCGTCATTATTGCATTGTATATGACATCAGACCATCAGACAGTCTTGGCTGCAAACAAGTTCTTCATAAAACAAATACTACGATAAGAATATCTCGACAGAACAGATAAACTGACTGCCTCGTAGAAGAAAAAACCATGATTTTAAGTGGACATAAAGCAATGTTAAAAGAAGCATGCAGGAAGTTGCTCAAGCTATCTTTTATTTTAATTAGCATCTTACTACTAAATAGTAGTACTATCTTACTATTATTCAACCGGATTTTAAGTTATCTCCAGTTTCGTAATAACTTTCTTTCTTTGATTTACTATTTTAAACTAATGGAACACTTGGACACATTAACCCGCTAATGAAGCACCTAAATTGCTAATCAATTGCAAAAATAGAGGGAGCAGCTGCGTTGCCGATAGATGAATCTACGCAAGCAAACAGACAAACGGACTACAAGACGACACGAGGAATGACTTTTCTAACTCGTCAACGAAACCCACCAAACTATACGAGTGATTGCCAATGAGAAACAAGCGGAACGCAAGTAGTACGAGCGCAAACTGCATTAGTTGGTTATGGATAAATTACCGAGAACGGAAGAAGAGGACATCAGAAAACTGTCATTCCACACATAGGGAATACACGAACACAGCTCTTCCGAAAAGGAGATGCTTATTGCGATGGTCACAGGAGCGGAGGTCACACGAGTAACCAAGCAGCGGAGCTAGAAAGCATCGTGGACAAATTCAACGCCTGCAGAAGGTATTAGTAGGTGCGCGTGATGAGGTCTTCAGAGTCGCTCTCAATAAAAGCAAACAGGGAAGGCAGATTTCGGAAGATATCGACAGGTGCAAATTGTGTGTAGGAATATATAAGATGGAAACCGGTCATGTATTAGCGATAAACAATAGAAGTATCTCTGAGAATTAGTCCAGATTCCGAAAGTGTACTCTATCTGGAAGCGGGAAGATTATAACTAGAATCGAGAAAATAAATAGATGTCTAATAATAAACCCATTTTGTCGACAGCGTGCCATTAGTAACACTTAGATTGGCGATTTACGAAAAAAACTTGTCATCTCATTTCCAAAAAACTATGCAGGACTATTAGCCAAAGAAAAATACATGAGGAAGCTTCATGGTGATGGCGAGGGCATCCCGATGCCGGATTAATGTTCCTGAAATAGATAGATGGAGAGATACCTGCTTGTGGTATTGCAAAGGATCAGGAGAGCGCTTCCTCGGAAGAAACAAAGATGCGGAGAAATACAGACTATGCAAATAAAATACAGAAAGTAAATCAAGAAAACAAGCTGTGCCAAAAAAGCAATGCATTAACAGCGGTCAACAAGCAGAATAGACTGAAGAGTAACAGGGCCGTTATGCAGGAAAGTTATTCCTGCGAGTAACCGAGTCAGTAGTCGTGTACGCAACACATTTGTCAGGAAATGACTTTGCCGGTCCTGGCTAACCAGTGCAAGCTACTAGAGCGTCGACGATAGCGGCTACCATGATCAATAACACGTTCAACTTTGTGCCAACTGAAGCTTCCTTGTATGTCGTCTCTCGTCCGCCATTACGATTAGTGCAGGAAGATACCTCACCACAAAAAAGTAACGTGTGACATGGAAACAAATTCTATAGAAGGAATAACGAGATTTAATGAAGAAATGCTTTGGAAATGGTACGCAGTTGTTAAGTTCTGGCTTGAAGTTGCGCCGATGCAATCATAGGCCACAGTTTCAGAAAGGTCAATAACCTGTTGTCCTTCGTATTATGAGCCCTAAACACCGCTCTGGGACTGGTAGGCTTATGACGATGAATAATCAAATGTGGGTCACAATGAATAATCTATTAACTATAATAATAATAAATAATTTACTAATCTTTCGATTAGTAAATTTTTTGCACTGCGCTTTTGCGTATATGGAGAATATGAATCTGACATGTTTATCCTCTTTAACGGAAGGCCTTGTAGGTTGTCTTTTTGGATGCGGAACGTCGTAATCGTACACAAAGTGTCCAGCTAGTCATGTACACATCACACAGAACCTGTCGGAGCCATGGCTGAGCTTGAAGTCACCGAGCGCACCCGTGTGAAGTATTTGAAATCCGTATATACGTAATAGTTTTTTGAGTTAGTTAGCTGATTTGATTTACTGCTACCTCTAGATGTTTCATGCAAAGATTTACCTAATGCATGGCTGATTCTTAGGACAAAACGAACTTACGCTGACGTACCTTATTGAAAATGTTTTCGAAAGCCACTGCCTTTGACAAAAGCTACAAAATATTAAAAATAAGATGTTCTGTCGATAGTATATTTTGTGTGCGAATGTGTGTGAGCTTCGAAAGACCACGAGAGTAGGGTACACTGTCTTGTGCGTAAACTTTACAATTATAAATGACCACACACTAGTATCTAAGATAAAAAGAAGTTTTCTTGCAATAAAAATACTTCTATTGAAGTCTCTTCAACTCAAGCGAAATCTTTATATTAGGAACGTCATTAAACGGTGAGGAACGAAATAAAGCATGCTTAGGCCAGCCTCTAAAGAAAAAAAATTGTAAGCAGGTAATTTAAAGGCCAGAGAATAAAAGCTCCGTACGAAGCCATATCTATAGCAGCCGAAGCGCGGTACAAAATCAATATACATCTTGTTATTTTTTTCAATAGTAACAAACTATTTAAACGAGCATATACTTGTTGCTTTGAAACTGTGAACTCCTCAAAAATCCACCAGTCTTAAATTGTCTTCCCTTATGTGGACTATATGGAGTGTGTTAAGGACACAGATCCGTTGAGGCCTCTTTTTGAACTATTCGTTGTTCGTCTGCTCATTTTGTTTACGATAACTTCGTCTGTTTTTAAAAGGAAGGATCGTTGACCAAAACTCTTTTGTTCTTCGTTTTGATTTCCATCTTTTTCACAGATTCTGAAGCACGAAAATGGAAAAACAGGACTTGTACAAAACCAACTTACATATTTCCTATATTTCGAACATAAAAAAATATAATGTTGGAGAGCAAGATCGTAAAAAAAATTGATTCACACCGGCGACGCATATTGACGAGCTGAACGCGAAGCCAGTCAGCTACAAAGCTAGTTTCTATTGGTGCTTAGTTTGACATGACGGACTTATGACCGACTGAGTCGTGGACCCGTTCGATAGGACATAAGAAAGCTTTTTAGATTTATGTCGAGCGACCCTTTGTTCATGCTTTATACTCGTCGAACATATGACCTACTGACGATTGGCCGGTGGTTATTTAAGTTTGAATGGAATCCTAAAATTAATTTTGCATCGGGTTTTTAAAAGCCGTCCTTTAAATGTCCGAACAGAACAGTGCCAAAAACTAAAAAACTAATTGTCTATGCTAATGAAATCCGGTATGGAAAATTATCTTTGAAAACACTCCCAAGAAACATAGCAGTACACACTAACTTGAATATGATTTGAATTTAACATTTTATTGTAACTTTTGCACTCACACTAACAGAGTTCTTAATTTCACTAAAAGTAAAAAAAATAGAATGTGACTGCTATCTAGGTGTTTAAGCTAAAATACTTAGGTTTCTCACTCATGATATAACTAGCTGTGGTAAGATCATTTAGTAGGTCAATATTTGTGTTAGAAGGAATCATTTTCAAAATATTGAGTTTTATTTCACTTTTTTTAGGTATATACGACCGCTAACAAACGACATAGTAATAAAACGGGCTCCAGACCTAACCGATATACGTTTGTGTTTGGCTGAATCTCTGGTTCATGGAAGTTTCTGCGGGCGAAACTCGTTCGAGCCACCTCTAATGAGCTAACATAGGCTGTAATGAGTGTACTAGGAAAAAAATGAAAGGTCTAATAATCGTTGTATCGGTCTCGTATAATATCGTCTAGTAATCGGTTGTACCTACCACGATGACTTCAAACCTTTAAAAGCACTTCTGTTATTCAAATTTTTGTATCATCATCCTGGGATCCAAGGCATTATGGAATATGGTGCTAGCCTTTCTCTTCTTGTTTCGAGTCTGTTGGTTACAAGCACGAAACGAACCATGTATCTATGCCCGGATACGAGCCTAGACAATAACGCGTCCCTAAGATTAGCAGGCAAATACGTAACCCATTAGTTTACCACAGGGACCTTCGCAGAAGCGACAAATTTGTCTTTCCTTCTCCAAGTGCTACCTAGTGGTTGTTACCCAAGGAGTAACACTTATTATCCTAAGCCTTTACCCAAACTTTTTGTACACTTCTTCTTTTCGACAAATCATCAGAGAAGACTCTGATATCCCGACTGCTCATGAGTTGCGTGCAGTTCCGACCTTGAGATGTTTTATAAACGCATTAAGTTAATTTGACCTGCGTAGGAACTCCGCAAAAAGCACAGGCGCGTATCCATATGAGACTAAATCCAAGCTTATTCACAGTAAATGTATTATAGATGACGTTTATTACGTTTTTGATTCCTTGCTCATACTAAATATTATGATGGTAGAGGTAAGGGCCGTTTATAAATAAGTGAGACGGGAAGTTTGGAAGACAATGTTATCCCAGCAGGTTTTAGCAAGTTTAAACTTGATTTTTTCCGTAACCAACTTCCACAGCTGTGACAGCTTTGAAGTTGGCAAGAAGCGATGGCGACTGCTAATCCTACCTACACGATATAAGCCCGAAAAAGCACTTTTACATATTACGTTATCGCTAGATACTATTTATTAAAGAATAGCGGCCACTATCGATCGAACCAGATAATAATAATAATGAAAAGAAGCCTGTTGTTACTGTACTAATGATATGGGACAACTTATGAGTGTGCCATCGAATGGAAATATCAGACATAAAACATGAAAACCGTCTGATGAACTTAGCTTCGTCTGTTGAATTGTTCTGAACGACTTTTATGCTGGAAAAATAAAAATTATAGTTCTAATATTAATTCAACATAATTATTTCTGTATCACTATACGACACGAGTATTACTCTTCTTTCAAAAGCGGTGTGGTCTATACCGGCTGATATTACCAGGCAATTTTAGCGATTTTGATACTTTTTCGCTGCTTGATAATTATGTAGTGTGGGTGCAAACATGATTTTCGTTCACAAAAGATCGAACCCATATTTCTATTCTATTTGTTTTTAATCCTGCGGTTCCCTTGTATCTTGTCGATTTACTTCCAATGATTTCAGTCGTTGTAGGTATGGCCTTAGGTGATCATTGGTATTTTTCTTTAATAAAAACTTTAGGCCTCTCGAAAATGTTCCTTATTATATCTCAAAGAGGTTCTATTGCAAAATGTTATGCAGAGATTCTGAGCGACAGGCAATCATAATGTTACCCGGACCTACCCTGCCGGTTTCTTTTGATTTCCTTCAACTACCTTTCTGGCAGCTCTTGACGTTGCCATCGTGTTTTGTACCTATCTCTGTTAGACCGCTTGCGCTAAAAGTCACCCACGTACTATTACGACGATTCTATTAACGGATCATAAACCAATTACATTTAAAGTTGCCGGTTGTTAATTTTTAAAAAATTTTTAAAGTTAATAATTGACCACCAAATTTAAAAAAAAATTGATTTTTGTGCCATGCGATCTTTAGCCACGGTGGAACAGGTACTACAGAATTCAACATTTCCGCAATAAAATCACATATTGTATACGCCCATGAGATTACAGAACGTGTAATCTTTCCGAACGTGACTACTAACGAATTGTATGTTCTCAGAAATAAACGTTCAGGTCAAGAAAACTAATTTTTCAAAAAATGCTTCAGTTTGGAATCTTTTCCAGGTAGGGGTTGAGCGCCTTCTAGGAGCTCCAATCAATACTCTAACATACTTCCACAGACCGTTTGATGCGTACCTGAACGATCATCAGACTCATCTTGATTTGGATTTATAATACCTAAGATAAATTTATCAAACACCTAAATATTTTTACCTGCGTCATCCGATTTTGCTTAGCTATCCGATCTTTCAGTTAGCATATCTGTCAGAACTATGTTTAGAGCGGCAAACAAGCGTAAGCCGCTTGTCCTAGACGCCTGATTTTTTTAGGCCCCAGTTTTTAGACGCGCAAAAAGCTGGACTATTAATCTCGGCAATATGGCATTTTGAACGAGTTTTGCTTGTGTTGTAAATTTTACATGTGCGAAAGTTGACGTTCAGTGTGTGCAAATTGCGTGATAAGTTCCCGAATGTCGATGGAGAATTTATATAAACCGGCATAAATACTGGAACGCACGCAAACGACTTTAAGTAATCGACGACAGCTCTTTGGGGTCCTGAGCTCATCGTCGGAATAAAGCAGGGATTCAAGGTACAATAATGTTATAGCACTAAGATATTTATCACATAAAAGCACTGTCTAATACGTTGAAAACATAAGATTTTAGAGAGCTTTTGACCTTTGTAGACATCAATTTGATTATTTACCTGATGGACCGTGTTTAGGCAGGCTTATAATGGATGCTTAGCTAAGCTCAATATAACGAATATGACCAGTCTAAATACGATCTATTCAACGTTTGGAACTAAAATATATATTCACTGGGGGGAAATAATTTTTTAGGAAATTTTTTCAATGAGGGATGAAAACTTGAGAGACAGCTCAATATAAAAAAAAGAAAAAACAGCTTCGAATTCTGAGCCTAAGGTAACGTTTCTCACCAGGAAGTCGATTACGTCGTTTTCGACAAGAAACGGTTTCATACGTGAAAACTATCACTGGGTTTACATTGCTTATTAGCTATATTTTTTGAAGTGGCATAACATATATTTGCACCAATTTTTAAAAATAAAAATTAATTCTATCTTGGATTGGCAAATATGTCAGGAACTCTAACTACAAACCTAGTAGGTTATTCATTGCTTGCGTAGTTACTTCGTAGGTTTATTGGAGAAGACTAAGAATAACTTTCAACATAGCCCATCACGGCTACCCCTTTTAATGAAGCTAATCCTTGCTGGTGATTCCGAAAATTTACTTTCATGGAGAGGATAGCTGCAAAAGGTTAGCTCGAATGTCCCCAACTGAAGGGGGCAACTATTGACAAATACTAGAAATTTTACAGTCACGCTATGAATCAAGATTCTATAATGAAACTCGACAGCGGAACGAATAATCGATTCATTTCTCTTGGCTTGCAGTAAGCTTTTTAGAAAGTGTTTAATCAGCCTTGCTGAAACATATACGGCGACCAACCGGTAGCTTAGCGCGGTCCCAATTGCAGATCTTGGTTATAAAGTAGCAAATACGCTTATTTTAGGTACTTGCTAGCGTCCTGATTCATTATTGGTGCTCGACGGCTGATCGGAAAAATGAGGAAAAACCCAAAGCTCGAACGAACGTGTTGATCGAGACAAATATTTGGGTCATACGTAGTTTGTACACGTCTTTTATTTTTATGATGCCCTCAACGCGTAAAGACGTTGCGGGTTCTCTCCGATATCGCGATTTTACATTAAAATAACGCAACCGGTACATCTATACGTGGCTGAACTTATTCTTGTGATCCGCTTTCAAATTCTGTGCCGTATATCACCTTAGCGACTCGCTATACGGAGGAGTTGTAAAATATTCCTATCATTCGGTAAGTCCCTTGTCTTTATTTTGGAGAAAGTCGACTTGCAGTTTAAGCAGCATCTCTGTGAACAATAGACCTACTTGTCTTCACTAGGCTTTCTAAATTTTTTGCTGACCGTGGATCGCTATATCTCAACCTTCCTAATCCTAATGGTGATAATAAAATGGACAAAGGTAGACCGTGCAGAAAATTGGAGCAACTATAGTACCTTACTTAGAAGAAGAAGACTACTTAAATACTAACTTACACTAAAAACAAGTTAAACTAAGCTAAACTGGTATCTTTGCTCCGATGAATGTGAATCCAGCGTGGTTTTTTCTACCACGATCGTTCGAATCAAGAAAGGCAAAGAAAAAGTAATGCTAGAACAGTTAATTGATCATGTTTCTCATCAAACAGAAGTTGCCTGTTATGTGTCCTACAATTATTAGGTTACTGAGTGAGAAGCCTGGGGCTTATTTGTGCATAAAATTATCAATAGCTTTCGCTTATTGCTTGATCATCGTAGCCCTGTATCGAACAATTAACTCTTTTATGACTTACTTTTCATTAATTATGCCGCTATGCGTAAACTTGTTCGTTTAAGCCTATTGTCCTACTGCTGTTTTATTGATTTTGTCTCTCTTACTACAGACGCCAGCACCTCCCGTCTCGATGATGCCCTTAGCGGTGACGTGCATTCTCGTCTCGTTTTCGGCTGTCTCATTGGCGTTCCTCGTGGCTGCAGCAGCAATCTTCATACATTTCAGGTAAGCATATTCCTAATACGCTAGTATTGATTCAGGTCTAATATACTTTTAGAAATGACCTGAAGGTAGCATTGTGGCCCATCGTAAAAGCAGACGAAGTTCTAACAAAAAGGCATTTAAAATGCAGAAGCTTCATTTAAACCAGTTAGATAGATATGTGTATGTAAGCGTGGACGCGTAGGCTTTTCTTTGTGACCTAAGACGAAAATAAAAATGGTAAGCGGTATAAAATGGTAAAAATGAACATTATATTCCAGCCATGCTGTGTCAGCTTCAATGAAATATTATAGGATTGAACTCCCCTTTTCGTTCCAACGTGACAAACACTCTCTTACGGAACGTCTAATCTCTTTATCAAGCAGCCCAGGCCAGTGATAAACGAATAGAGTTCCCTTCAACTAACTAATGGCATTCTTCGTTGAAGCTACACAATAATTACTCTTCTTAAGCAAAGTTGGGCATACATATATATATATATACATTATCGCAAGCACCTTATCGCAGGAAATCTTAACTTCGACTACGTACTGGTCAACAGCCACCCAGTGCGTATAACTGATGCTCAGGTAAACTTGGAAGTTTTAGATGCCACGTTTTAACATACTCCCGACTTTCGTAATTGGAATACGTGTAAGAAATCGCTAAGGCCATGTTCCCTGTTCTCACTTCCACTTGTCAGTTTGAATCTGCTCGCGTTCAGCATTCCGGAGACGCATCATCACGCGCGAGCTAGTAACCTGAAAATCGGCAGTGATGTGACGAAACTAGCGCTTTGGCACGTATTCTTGGAATCCAATGGAAGTACCCTTCTATCTCGAAGGTAGTTAGAAAGTCTCTAAGACTTCTGCACAAAGGCGCAGAGGTGCCCTTTATGTTGTTCAGCACGGACATAGACTTTTGATGAGTCGGAGACGGTCTTCTGGACAAATCTCAGTATCAACTAGAACATGTATCGCGCACACGCATCTGGAGCAAGCTATAACAGTTTCAAATCAAGGCCTCATCGACTACAGGAGAGCTACAAAGGCCTTAAAAAGTGGTGATGCAGCCAGCTCCGAATGAACATAACGTATTTTAACTGCAAAATTAGTGTTATTAACGCTCAGTGCGTGCACATATATATATATATATAATGTATATATGCGTATACACAACGTACGTCACTTAAAGCTTGACGGGTTGTGTGTCGCAATGGGCATGCGCTTACCCGCAATACCAAACAGAAGTCGATCTTTTCTACAATAAACCCACCACGATGAATAACAGTGCGTCGTTTCGGAATTTGAGCTATTATCTTGTTTCTACGCGCTGGACAAGCTCTTATCGACATCAAGAGCTCCTTGAGTCACTGCAGATTGCCAATAGATCGTGTTGCAAGGGATTACGCAGTTGGAGAAAAACCAGAGGAGATTTCAGCACGACACAACGACAAATCTATAACAGAGAAAGAACAGTGTGGAAGTTAATCGTTGCCGCCCAAACTATATTTCAAGAAACTGATGTAAATGGGTGTGTAGCGGTATGATTTGTTCACAAAAACTTACGCACACATCAAGTCATAAGGGTCAGACATATACCTTTTGAGAACAATGAAATTAAAATTCTTTTACTTTAAATTAAGGCACCGTATTGTTTGCTATTTAGTCGTTTCCAGAACGAAGCGCCAGACCGCACTGGATTTTTCTCCAACGAGAAATCATCTATCCTTAATGCAGATCGCTTACTCACGATTTCAAGGATGTGCCTATTGTGAGTAAAAGCAAATTTCTTATGGCTTGATACTCTGAATGATGTATTCAGTGAAGGAGGCGTCATGCCACGATTGTTCTTCTTAACGAACAAACACGTTATCGAAGCCATTATTTATTATTCTGCTTGTACAAACAGGTGTGACTCCTTGGCTAGTCAAAATGTCGGACGCAAGATCATACATATTTCAGCAAGATCTTCATAGGCTTATACGAGCCGGTTAATACAGAGTTTGCTGCTTGACAATATGAGCATGATCTGAAATGAGCACATCTGGTCGCCGAACGGCTTAGACTATAGCTCGTTGCTAGGACTATGTCTGAAGATTGCCCGAACGAAGCCCGACGTGACAATGTCAACTACTTGAATAGCTATTCTACGTTATACCATTCTATCGAATACCTATAATTGTCAGGAATAATATCTATGACGCATGAAAAAATCGTTGTTTCCACTACACAGCCTTAGAAAAAGTGAACCTTTAGCTGGCATATCCTATACTTGTACGCCTATATGGAACTCTTTAACTTCGCTTCCTGATGGCAATTATGTTGGTGCATTTTACATACGTCAAGTTATCGCGTATAAAAACTTACCAACGCACCTAAGTCACGTATTGAGAGCTTTTCTGACCTTTAAACTACCAATAGCTAAACATCTGAGAGTGTGAAGAGGTTCCTCCGGCCTAATGTGACGACATATATGTTACGTAGGAAAATATTATTACCGATAAATGGTATTGCATTGTGTAATGTTACTGGCTTGCATATACTTATTCTGCAAATGTGTTTTATAAAATAAGAATAATAGTCGATCTGGCGTAGCGTCAGACCTACATGAATTATAAAGTTTTTTTTATTAGCCCCTTTTACAATGATGTATTTCGCTCAATGTAGTACCGAAAATGGCGCATGTCATATCGTAAACCGTGAATGAACAAAAGTAATAAAATGTATTTTAGGTTA
>NW_019211454.1:42219696-42228438 GCF_002443255.2 Varroa destructor | reverse complement strand
TATTTATATGCTCTGGATCAAATTGAGTATGATATTATAGCCCTATCATTTGGCTATGGCCCTGTTTTAAATGTATATTTACATCAGTAATTTGTTTGCTAAATCTTACAGAAATTAAAAAATGTCTCCACTTAATGTTTAGATTAGTTGATGGAATCACTTGAGACAGACTGTTGTCCGGTAACATTTCGATTAGACCAATTCGTCATTGCACTTTTTCTGGACCCTTTTTAATTGGTAATGTACGTTGGTTGTGGGTGAAATTTACAAGGTATTATAAAAGGAATACGTCTCGTCATGTCCCTAGCGTATTGGCTATGGCAATGTTTTGGGCTTGTCATTCTATAAAGACATTAAGACAGTATAAATAGCGAAAATAAGAAAGGTTGAACTGAGATACTGACACGGAGACGGTATGTTAGCGGTAGATTTTAGAGGGCGTCAGCTTAGCTCTACCCAAACTGTTGATCTTGACGCGAACTCTACCGGCTTAAATCTAACCTCTGAGAAAAGGGTCGCTTCATGCCGTACCTTCAATTTATGAGTACTACCGACTACAGAACAATCTGACAACAATACTACAAAAACCTCCCGTGTAAGTATAGTGAACGTGTGTTGATGGCTGTAACAGATAAGACACGAGACAATCTGAAACGCTCGCTCCCAAACGCAAAGTCACAAGCGTCGGGTACCTTAACTCTCTAAAGAGACTTTTAACGGCCACCCTTTTAATCATAGCTCAATCTTTAAAACATATGCCAACAAGGAGAGCGCGCGATTCGGCTGACATAGTGTGTATCAACAAAGTATCCCAACCAATCTATGTCAGCCAAATCGCGCGCTGTATGCACACGACTTTGCTAACACGAGGTACCGCCCAACTAAAAAACGTAAAATCACGTGCTATACAGGTTCAGCACGATATATTGCATAATTAAGATAGGCTGTGACATACGTCCTCCTATATACGAAAAATGAAGCGCATTGGCCTAGTTTTTGTGCACACATGTTCTTGTTCACAATTATTTAAATATTTCAAGTTGACCATGTTTATCCGACGGCATGAGGACATCATGCGGTCGATTTCCCGTTGCTTGAGTGCATTTAACTTTGTTGCGCTAGGGAAAGATTTTCCAGAGATCCACGCGTACGTGCCGGGCAAGGCTTTATTTTGGCCAAAGCCGACTGACGAATGGCATAACCATCGACCTTTCCACGTCGCCAAAGGTGCCTCCTAGAGGTCCACGGCACCAGATCCACACAACCAGGCCTCCTGTCGTTCTGCATGGTACGCACAGCCATGATGGCTGTTCGCTAGCCGCGCGTTAGCACACGTCGCAGTTGCATACGTACGTGCTCTAGCCCGGATCCCTTTTCTCGAAAAATAACATTCTACTAGGTGCCGAACAGTGTGCTGTCCTTGAATGGTCCTGGTGAAACGAAGAAAGCCCTGGCTACCTGCGAAGGCACGAGAACGGTAGAGAATACCTTGCCTGAGTAAAAAGCCGCTTAGTTTCTAACCTTCTCGGAGTACACTGGTGTCCACCAGCGGTTCGCCTGTTAATGTGTTGCGACGTCGGCGTTGCTATAAAGGTGCGATTGAGTTCGTGGACTGACCAGTGATTCAAGCTGCAGTCCTGTTATATGTCCCGTGGTGCCTACGTAACAATCCCACCAGTAACCGTCCTATTTCTCTGCCATGAATTTCCCACCACCGGATTAATTCAGTATATGGGATTACTCTCCCTACCGATGAGAAGGTTAACGAAATGTTTCGCCATCTTTCGAATTTTACCCCACTAAAGTCGTACACAGTTCCTCTAGTAGAGACCGCTTGGCGTTTACGGCCTTACTGAGCGTCTCCTCTGCCTTTCTGTAGTTACAGAAGGAATGATCCGACGAGCCGACCTCCTCCTGGGGAAAGCGGTCGTATAGTTTCTCTTAAGCTGTCTGTCCTACATCGATCGAATCAAACCAAGCGCAGGTCTCTTTTTTCACATGCCCACGTTTCCGCCACACAGCCTGCTTCGATGCCCGTCTCTTTTTATTTGTGCGCCACTTCGGCATCGTTACGTCGATTTCCATCAAGGGCAATTCCCAACAAAAAAAACTGTTCCAGTGGCCCTTACGCGATTTCGATCACATCGCCAACCATTCACAGCCATTACCAAAGTGTGTGTGTATTTATTCATATATATCGTTTTTCTTATTGTATTCCGTTTCACTGCTAATCGGTCAACGCTGGTTTTGTTAGTGTTCTAGTTCAGAGATAGATTTTTTTACGTGAATTTGTTTTTGTTCGATGGTGCTTTCCAGTTCTCTATCATGTCCGCGTACCCGTGTCCATTTAAATCTTGTGTGGGCGCTTACCCTTCACTCGCTCTGTATGATTATCATTTCTCTTCCGGTCGTCATAAATGCAGCCACAGCTAGTCACAACAACCAGCAGCAGCAGCAGCAGCAGCAGCAGCATCAGCAGCAGCAGCAGCAGCAGCAGGTGGCAGCAGCTGCGACGCACCATCTGCAGTCTTCACAACGTCAACATGTACATTCAACGCCATCAACAACAGCGTCGGCACCACAAAGACAACAGCAGCAGGACCAACTGTCGCACAACAGTTCCACTCAAGCAGGCCATCGAAGACCAGGAAATCTCATCGTGATGCCCAATATTCTTAGCACTGTGAGTACTACTATACGACATACAAATTAACCGATACGTGCCTGCCTATTTGTACATGCGGCCTAAGTAGTATTTGGATATACATATGTTTCTATTTGCGCTTAATTACATCTAAACCTATGACGTTGTTTACATCTGTGGCACGACGACAGCTATAGAATAGAGCGGTAAAAACAAGTTTCTAACGAATTATGGAATGATTTGTGTTTTTACTGTAAAATCTACCATGGAAGGCTCTTGTTGAATCTACGTTCTGCGCCTAACTAACTTCTGTTTATAATAGTAATTTCTGCAATAATCAGTGCAAATCTTTGCTTGCTATTTGAAAATAATACTAATACACCTAGCTGGATAGAAAATAATCATGGATAAATAGTTTGTCGCAATCTCGCTTCGGTATAAAGAAAAATATCGCTTTCAAGAGAAGAACCAGCCTTGGGGAGCGCCTTAAGAAGCCGACAATTGCTACACAGATACCCGCACCATTGCATAATCCTATGTTTCAAGTTTTCCGTCCGGTATCGTTGTTAGGCAAATTTTCCAAACGTGTCACACAAAATTAGAAACGAAACAGGAAACAATGAAGCTATTTGCTCTGTTTGTGTCTTCCTATATAAGCAGAGTGTCACGTTTGTTTGTATGCACTGATAGCTATTGCTGTACGCATCAATGCGTTTGGGTGTGTATCTTGGAAAGAAGCCGTTAATATACAAAGACTCTTAAGAAGTTTCATTTATAGTGCTCCTAAAGAAGTGATAGGATCTGAGTAGCCTATTAGTGTAACGCGCGTAGAGTGGCTTTACTGGAGGCTTTTTAATAATTCCTTTAGATGGAATTCCTGGATGGAACTCGAGATATTCCATTTCGGTAACTATATAAGTTATTTTACTGTATGATAAAGTATATCCCGGTTTCGGCACTAATATGAAACGAATGAACCCGAACTGGCCCGCGAAACGCAATTCCAATTCTCTCAATCGTGTATCTCGTGCTGCGACTGAAAGGCTTCCTTTGGAGCACGTAACGAATTTCTAAACAGGTCTAAGGCTACTACTTCAGAACTCCCAGCCTCGAGTTATCGAATGTCTCAGCTGGAACAAAATAGGAAAAGTTGAGCTTCGGCTTTAGGCACGATAAGGTTGAATAAAACGATAGGTTATTGTGCGTTTTGCAAAACGATGTGCAAGGCAGCATCCTTTGAAAACGTTTCTCGTAATTATTCGCAGCTGGATTCTACCGTTCTTACCGCTACTAATGGCCATAATTGGACTCGTCGGCGCTGTGTCAAAACAAGAAACGCCTGCAGTGCTCGCAAAAACGCTCCATTCATTTTGCACGGCATAGTGTAAACAATGGCGCGTGACGTGAATCTCCTATCGTTTAAAGAACAGAAACAATTGACAAAGAGAGATTTATGCTTATCAGACAGCGCGTCAAGACGTATATTTACAGTAGCTTTAATAAGGACATTAGAGTACTGGGTACTCTTACAGACCCGGCCTTACAAATCCCTCGATTCTCTATCTGAAACAAAAATTATTTATTAAATTATTAAATTACAGTAGCTCACTAAATATTAGGAAATGATTCAGTGGTGAAGCTATATCAGGGTAATAATTAAGTGCAGCAGATTAAGCTAGAGTTATTTATAGAAGGTGAATTTCACATTGTCACAATTAGGACATATCCTATTTCCTTAAAAACTAAAATTATTGTAATCTGCATCAACCACTAGTGATGTAGCTCCTTAAAATCTTATTTTTTTTTACTTGTAGCCATCTCTATGCAAAGTGACCCTATGCGCCAAAATGTACTCATCGATGTCGTCCATCAACTGGATGTTCGTCGAAGGACTTCTTCTGCATTCTAAATTAACAACATCGATCTTTCGGAAAGACGCACCGTTTCCGCTCTACTACGCCATCGGATGGGGTACGTTTGCAATGAGATTTTTTAGCGACACGCGCCTTTGGCTAAGTTAATCCATCATCCACTTCGCCAAAATTTAATGCCAGTTGGCCTTTCCCTAGTTGCATTCTCTTCCCCTTTTCTAAAGGTAAGCAAGCCTTACTCATCAAAATGCTTAACAGTGATCCGGCAATATCCCACAAAGTAGGACACTTGAAGAAGAAAAAAAAAAATTCAACTTTTCGGTTCATCCTTTAACATCAATTCTAAAGCCACTTGCGCTCTTCATATATATATATATATATAGACCTATTCTAAAAACTTACTTACCACAACTCGACCGTGATGTTACTGATCTAAATGCTCTGTCTTCCGTTTTGGCTTGAGATGATACATTGGCCAAGCCGGTAATCCGTTCATCGACCATGTGCAGTTGTAAATTAAACGAAGGCGCTGAGCTACAGTATTAGAACGCAGTGCTACGAGAACAATACGTACAAGGTTTCTCCTTCTTTACCGACACAGGTTGGCTTGCACGTGTCGCTGGCAGTATCTGAAGCAGCGATCCTTGCCCTTAAAACGATGAAATTGTAAAGGACCCATAACTTATATCGTACGATTGCCCCTACGCCCAAGTGCAGTATTAAAGGATCAAAACCATTTTAGAAAGTCGAATTAAAGACTTGAATTTGCCCCATCAAACTGCGCACTGTTAAACGACGTAAAAAATGACGTTTGAGTTTGCTGCGCTCGTATCTCTTAGATCCCGGAGCAGCCATCGCCGTCGCCGTCGCCCTCGGACCAATAGGGGTTTTAGCTTGTAGTATAAGTGGTAGTAAAGTGCTCCTTTTAATATGGGATTTTTCCCAGTGTTTTCCTTCAGGTATGGTATTTTCATGTTGCGTGGTTGATCACATACAGATTAAAATGGTTGCTGTTCGGAGCAGCTATAGTCAACTAACAATTACATATAATTCACTTATTATTACGTTTAGGAAGGTAACGTTAGTTACCTCTGCAACTCTGATTACGGTTGTTACGTCTATGTATTTACCTCAGCATAACTGTAGTGAGTGATTAGCATGTTATTTGTCGCTAGCTAATTACTAGTTTTCAAAGAAACAAACATTATCTTAGCGCAAGTATTACCGAACAATCTACCTAGATCGGCTAAAAATAAACCGACTAGCATTACGAGCTTCGTGGATCTGGTGGCCCATCCGAGCTGATCCTCTGTTCCAGCCCAGAGTTTATGATGTTTGCCTACAGTCGAGATGTAATCATTACCGTTATCCGAAGCCAACTTTCAACTTATTTAAGTATGTATTGTTTACCTTAATATACGTCCTAACGGATTCTACTTTATGTGCATATGCTTCTGCTGAAATTTATAGATCTCTCTATCTAGGTATGCGTCTGTCTCCTCTGGCTGGCTATATCGAGTGATTGCTACAATATAATTAGCCGATAGAGATTAGCTGATTGAGAGATAACATGAAAACAACTCTTGCTAGTAGGGTACTTTCTGGTCAAACTTAGGCAAGTTTGTTAGGGCGATTTGTCCGGCAACCATCAAGGATGTCTGGATTTTTTTCTGATCAGAATCAAAGAAACGTTATAGTAGAAAGCCGTGGTTACCTGTTAACGAAGTGGCGGAATGAGAGCAACCCACCTGTAGGTCTGTACATTAGCAAGAGTTTAGAGGCATCAGACAGAGGGTCAGAAGCACAGACTAGCACCATAGATACGTATCAAAAGGTATAGTGAGGTGTATCAAAGGTATAGTTGGAAATTTTAACATCTGGATTGTATTATATATATATATATAAATAAAGCAGGCTGTATTTAGTATGGTAACTGATAGATTGCAGGGGACAATCAGGACAGAAGAATGGGAAAGTAATGAAGTTTCTGGAACATCTTAGGAAGAAAAAGCGATAACTGGAAGATGTAATGGTATATGTGCCACTGAATGAATTTAACGAAGATATAGATTAGATTATGTTGAATCACTGCAACAATGGAATTGAATAACTGTAGCAGAGTTTCTAAAATAAGGTACTTAATAATAGACTGAACTAGGTAACTGAAATTATCGTAACGGGATAATTGCACAGAGGTTTTAAATATAGCGTGACGTCAATCAGAATCTAATAATTTTAAGCAGGCCGAAGGTTTTGTAGGGGCCGGATATCGTTAATGTACTTTTTCCTTCGCACATAATTGATACAATTGGCATCGATAGATTTGAACAAATCCTAGATAGTACTTAAATTTACCTATTTTTTCATCAGATTGAGTGATCCAAAGATGATATTTGTGAGCAACACAATAACAAACGATAATTTGTAAATAACACATTCGTAGATTACTTTTTGTTTTGCAAGAGCTAGATACGGAACTTCCATTAACAGGCCGAGGCCTCTCTTCTAAAAAGCCGACACGATTTTGTAGGCCTTAGCTCACATTTTCGCAATGCAATGCCCACTTGTTTCATACTCCCCGTTGCCCCAAGCTCTGGGCCGGTATGTATTTCAACACTACTTCGAGTTCGTTCATTGTGTTAAGAGATCGGTGCGTACTTAGACGCACCTAGCACGACATATTCAGCAATAGTTAGCATCAAGTAAAAGTATCTCGTGACGAGAGCCGCTCAGCCCCGGTACATTATATAGAGTTGAATAAATCTAACGGGATAAGTGATTAGATCTTATTGTCTATGTTGTGAGCCACCGTTTCACAGTCGTTGGCGTGGGTGACTGCCGTCGTCACAGACAATCTTTCTTCGGCTGTTGCACCAGGTGGTAAATACTGTCGAAGTAGTCACGGCGACATGGCCTGTCGTAATATTCTATATTCGTCGTTAGCTTGTACCCTCCGTATGTACGTTTTATATGCCCCGATAATGCCCCGAATCGAACCATCTTCCTCGCATTCGCATGGAATTGGCTGAGTCTAGGTTTGGTTGATAATTTTCTTGAGACCCGTCGACCTGCACAAAAGCCCTCAAGGTTTTAGTAGTAAACAACGAAGTTTCGGATTATCGTTGTTTTTTCTACCTGTTCTTATTATAGATGTATAGGTGATAAACAAAGATGTTTACTTTGGCTTTCACAATCCGGTGGAGGGGCTCGGATAAAAAATATGCATTGGCTTCGATATGACGCCTCCAACAAATCCAGAGACATTAATTTACAAACTAAGCTTTTTAAAATGTTCCCACGTTTATGCTGCTTATTGATCCATAGTTTGCCAGGCTACAGTGCCTTATCCTCATACTCTTTTTTTTTTGTTCAGGTATGTTACGTACTTGGCCTGAGTTCTTCAGCATTTTTCAGAAGCAAGTGTAGTGCGTTCGCCTAGCGGTTTGAAGATTTATTCGGTGGTTACAGAAGTCCACTTTTCATACTTCTATGCTCTTCGTCATACTGCCCTTAGTCCTACCAAGAATCTTTGAGAATATTTAGCAATTTTCTGTTGTAGCCTATTTTGCGTTGCCTATGCAGACCTTTCAACCTTACTTTTCGAATTAGTTACAGTTGTAGCAGCTATTCTGCGCTTGAGCAATACTGACGCTAACAGAAACGCCAAACTCCTAAACTTCAATATCGGTTTCTCCTCTTCCCAAGGAAAATAGCTTAAACGATACGTATTCATATTTGGAATGGACACGAAAAAGTAGCACCCAATGCTGCGCTGACAGCTGGGTCATATGTGTGCGCACCTGCGCCGAAAGGAGGAGTAGGTTGGTGTTAACATAAAATCTAGCTATCACAGCGTTGCATGGACGTTAGGTTTCAGCAGAGAGATTGATATTATCATACTTTCTGAACCGTCGAACAAAATAGATAATGTAGGTTTCGAGTCGCTTATTCTCCCGATCGAGACTACGAAGCTTTCTAGGTCCAGAAAAGGTCAACTAGTGGACAAGTATGTCCCACTACTGGTTTACTTCGAGACGCGATAGACAAGGAAATTACAAATGGTGGGTGTATGGCTGGCTATAAGCTCCCAGAGCAGTGACACAGGTGTGGAAAGGACAACGGGGGTACTTCTGACACATGTTAAATAACCATCAATTTAACCTAAATAGTTCAAAAGTTATTCAGCTATTTATATTTTGCCGGATTCGTTCGACAAATATATATATA
>NW_019211454.1:42126678-42219596 GCF_002443255.2 Varroa destructor | reverse complement strand
TATATATATATATAACAGAGCAAGATATAATAAGGCTGATTTAGCTATGGGGATGATTCAAACGAGATCATATTGAATATTACATTACTCTAGTAAAAACGTGCTGAAACGTGCTAAGAGGCGTACTGCGAACGCGATAAGTGACGAGTTACTTGAGCACTGTAGTCCGATCATAGCATAGAATAAACGAAATCGAACCCTGACATAATTGCTATTTGGGTTCTAATTATCTCTCTTAGCAATTCCACTTCTAGACTCTTCTGAGAGGCCATCGAAGTTAGAACTTGTTTAGCCGCTGGCCAGCCGTTAACGTTGTGCTTACTATCCTCAAGGGTCCATATTATCAATGAGCGGTAGGCATTTAGAGATGTTTCAAGTTAGCCACTATGTGCTAACGGATCCTCGTCGAACAGTAGATATGGCTAGCCATAGCGTTGTCTTACATAGTAACGCAGGATTCAGTTTATTACCATTTTCAACACGAAACCACTGCTTGCTATGGTTGGTAGCTGTAAAAGCTGGTTGTTTATTATATCATTACTCGACCACTCTCCATCTGTTGTGCATTTGACGATATGCTAGGCCTCCCTATACTGTTCATCATTCCGTGGGGAGTTCGTATGGAACTCGAGCTTCCCGGTAAAAATTGCTGGGAAGGTTATGGCAACCACTCATGGGTGTTTCTGCTCATCGCGCCTAGACTCATCGTTCTTGTCGTAAGTATGACGAACGTGGATTCACAAAATCTATCGTTACCTTACCATGTGTTGGTCAAGTGACATTTTGCTTATTGCTAAAATTATAGATCGAATTTATTTAACGGGCTTCCGTGCCGGAAGGTATTCTGTCGTTAAACCCAAACACAAATCGAACGTTTTGACAATATATTGTTATGCGCTCTTATTTAAACATCCATTATCAATCGGTCTGATGCTGGATCGGAACCACTTTTCTATAATGAGATTCTGTCATACACGGCAACGATCTCCGCCATTTTCGTACCTGTCAATTATGTCGTTCACAAAAACATCATTATGTGTGTTTGTGTATCGATTGCAGACTAATCTCGTGTTTCTAATCAACATCATCCGAATTCTTGTCATGAAAGCAAAAAATAATTCTGCAGAGAGCACTCAAGCCAGGTGAGAAACACAGACACCGCTCTTTACATTACTACCTCTTAAATGACCAAACGATCATGTTTGAAATGATAGTGCAGTTGAACACATAGAGTAACTGATGTAATGCGCTAAGAAGGAACCCTAATTTTTACGTGCTTTCCTCGGCTCCCTTCTTCTCCGTTCTGATCATACTGGATTGATTGATTTACGACGGCTAACCAAAGGAATCATTGAAATGCCAGCTAATAGAAGCCTAAATCATTAAATGGAGGCTTTGTGTAGATGTCAGCTAACGACTAGCACAAAACATGAAACCGAAGCACAACGCTGTGTCGTTCCTTCGTTCTTAACATTTGTAACATTTCTATATACACTAGGGAGAGGTAGCACCGGAGTGCAGTGGATTTCTGTCAATGCTATTTTCCTATGCGGCGGCAAGCAATACGCCTACTCTGCCGATCGAAATGTGTGGTTCGATTGTGGTCCGTAAGAGCGATTACCCTTGCTAGACAAGTACGATAATGACGTTTACACAAACGCTCC
The DNA here is from genome assembly GCF_002443255.2 of Varroa destructor. Classification (NCBI taxonomy): domain Eukaryota; kingdom Metazoa; phylum Arthropoda; class Arachnida; order Mesostigmata; family Varroidae; genus Varroa; species Varroa destructor. The sequence goes on along the minus strand of NW_019211454.1, from coordinate 42,217,932 downwards.
GACATGTTTGTGTTGAAGATTTGTTCACCCGTAAAAGGCGACGATCAATGCGGACCGTTTTTTCGACGTTGGAGAAGCATAACAGGCTCAGAGCTATAAAAAGAAGTGTCCTATCGAAGCGAACCTGTTTTAGGCGAAGGTGGCGAACATTTAGGAACGAGCCTATTCCTAAATAGGAGTAACCGGGTTATGCTGGCCAGCTAATTAAATAATGCCAGCACATACTGTGGAAGCTCACTTTGTTTATCTGTAAAACTGTGAACACATCACATGCATGTCTTTATATCAAATAAAACCCAGTTATACCATAAACGGTTGTCAATCATTTGCACCCTATTGTTAACGTATATACATGTAGGTTACTATATACATACGTCATATATTCTTGCATTGTCCCCCTATATTCTTATTGTGCCGTACATACCGTTGGTGAGCGCACAACACTACAAGCACAACTGGGATTTTGTTCGCAGAACCAATAGGTAAGAATTACAAATAAACACATGACCGTTAGGTAATCGATGATTGTAGTAGGTTGAATGTCTGAAACATTGGTTTTTGTGTATTAAAAATCCGTACATAATTTACGTAAGTAGACCTAAGTAGGCGCTGAGTTTCGCTTGCGATCTTCAAACAACCACCACTCACAGATAGCGGGTGCGAAAAATTGGTGCAAAAAGCAGCTTGTTTCAATCTACCATCGAAATGTAATGCACTCCGCGGGAATCCGAAGACTTCTTCGTCCCTTACCGTTCTTCTAACATCTCTCTTCGCCTTCGCATTCTTATGCGTGTTGAACTTTTGCCACGTTAGCATTGTGAATAGACCCTCATCTGCGTAGCAATGATAAGAAATATCCTGTAGAAATTTCTGCTACTAACATTGTGTCCACGCGTTATATTCTCATACACTAAACATACTGAAAAACGCTGTATAAAAGTTGAACTAGCTTGTCACGGTACCGGAATACTGGTGACTGTTTAGCAACGCACGAAATCAAAGAAAAAGTAGATAGTTGATAGACTATCGGCTAGGAACCTGCTTTTTGCTTTACGGGTGAGATAGCTTTTTGCGAGAGGAAGAGAGAGGGGCTTAAAATAGAGAACGCAAGACTTGCCGAGTTTAGTCAAAAAAGCCATGGGATAGGGCAGGGTACGGCATAATGCCCCAACAAAGTTCAAACTTGTCTGCTTCTTTGAGATTCTTTATCCGGAAGGTTCTCCGATAGACACGAACCCTATGGAGCAACTACGGAGACACTGACTAAAATTCTACTTTACCCGCGCAGTCACATAGGCTCTGGGATTGACAGTAGGCCAAATATCGAGAGAACGAATTAAAATTTTGTCCCCGCGTTCCATAAACAGAACAGACAATAGCAATTCGTCTGTTCACTTAGTGAAAGTACGACTACAAAAGAGGGTTGAGTCTATCATTGTCAGCCGCTGACTTTGCAAGCAAATCGGAAGCGCGATTCATTACTTTGGTGGGTTCTTTTAGAAAGATTAAAAATGGTGATATTTTGACTTCGGCCGTTTGAAACTGACAAAATTGGATGTGTCTGTTAATCGTGCTCGAGTACAGTTATGTTTCATAGGTGTAGGCGTGTCGACGGATATAGGCGGCAAGTTAGCAAAATTAACTTGGTTTTGGTTTATCCTCCCAATCAGCAGAAGTGGCTGGAAGCCAAGTTGGAAGGAACACTCGTTTCTACGTTAGTCTTCAGCCGCAATCAGTGTACGACAGAAAACGTTACTTTGCAAGTTGTGTTGAACTCATTACGCTTATCGTATACATAAACTGATAGCTATTCCTACCTGCTTAAATGCAAATTTTATGGATGTCTTCGAAGCTTATCGCTCACGGTTTATTTCTACGAGTATTTTGCTAGCTCTCTCATTTTTATGTATGAACCATACGCAGTGGTCTTCAATAAAAAAAAAAACAGCTAATTTACCAGCAATCGTCAAGTAACTTCAGCAGTATACTGATGCGCCCGCAGCGTTCGCTTCCATAAGCTAACTTACGAGCGTAAACGTCATTCATATTTTATTCATTGCTAGTTTCTTGAGAAGTTCCGTTTTCGCATTGTAGCAGGCCCATTGACTCCAACCTAAATATTCCACATTCATTCATGATTCTGTTATTCCATGTCACAGCTGAACGCGTTTAACCTTATTGATACGCATTGTAATATATAAAAAAAAACCTTTCTATTATATATATATATATAAGAAAACTTATATTCTCTTTTGTTCATTGTTTGAAAAAACGACAAACCCTACTCTTGTAACGTTAGTAGTTTATGATTAGTTGTAAGCTATCTCCGCGCTGTTTTTTTTCAGGAATAGATACCCCGCGGTATTATCTAGCGATGATGATAATATGAATGCCTATATTATATAGATAATAAGCTAATTTACCAAAATTTTTACCGTTGGACAGTATTCCGTTGTTGAACTTTACCATGTGCATGGTGCCTGCTACTTTAGTCTAATGGAATCGGTGTAGAACTTATCGAGGAAACGTTATAGTTTCAGGGCTATTTACATATATATATATATGTTTACTTTGGACTCGCACAAAGTAAACGTTACGGAATTCTTTGCCCCTTTATGGTGCCTTCAAATTGTGATTGAAAGCCTTGAAAGTTCTGGCTTCTTCTTTCCTTCTGGCCTTTTGATTAGTCGAAACTAACCTGGTTCGTTGTAGGCTTGCTCAGTGCAAAATTGAATCCTATTTACCGTCTCAGGCTAACTAGCAGGTTTTAAAGTGAATTTTGCGGCGAGGATTTTACATAGACGTTCTTGCTGTAAAAGCTACACTGTAATCACCTACTTAAGACGTCTGAAAAAAAATCCGACTTGCTCCATCTATGTTCATAAATTTGTATTGGAATCGGTTTAGAGTTATTGTATCTCGTTGTCAAAATTATCAATCTTGCGGGAGTACTGCAGAATGAGCTAAGGGCAATGTTTAGCAGGTTGAAAAGAAATTCTGATGTACTAAGCCCAGCTGTTAAAGTATTTTCCATGTTGACGGAGTAGCTCTGAAACTTAGGAGGAGCAATGATGGCAATTACGGATGCTTAAAACGAAAATGTCAAAGTGCATCATTTATCCACTTTGCCAAATTGTGCATATTTTTGAGGAACATCGGCTGTTGGCAGAAAATCTGGTCGGCACATTTTTCGCTAGCGTGCGGCGCCGGTATGGAACGTACTTCCGTGCATCCGAGTCGGCGGCAAAAAAGATAGTAATTATTAAACGAGAACTTTCATAGAGTGGTAAACTACTTTCAACATTTGTTAGAAATGTTATTTATGCGTATATACCTGTGCCATCAATATAAAAGTAAGCAAAAGCACTGTTTCAACGTAGCTCTTTAATAAATCATAATTCCAATTTGAATGGTTCATCATTTACTATTGAAGAAAACTCTGTCGGCCATTTCTTATTTAGTGAGCTACAAATTTTTCAAAGCCTTCCAAGTTATGATTATTTAAGGTAAGTTGATAGTAAATTTCAGACGAATGGGGTACATTTTGCACAATAAGTAATAATTTCCATCCTTTTCAAGTGACAAGGACGAGATTGTTAAAACCTGAATAGTTTTACCGTCATTTTAGCAATAGCTGTTATAATATTCAGTGTTCGGTTGTTTTCTATCCAGCTTTCTATTCTACAAAACCTTCCAATTCTATAATTTACAAGTGAAGGTTGTTCTACTTTCCTGCAGCGGCCTACTTTGGACCGTGGTCCAATACATTTACCATCTAGGCATTCCTACACTTGGAAATAAGCATTCTACTACGTCTAAGATTTCTGTCGCTTGCAACGCTTAAATGTATAAAACATAACTTCCCAAGGAACCGTTCAAGAACGTCGGTTCTATGCGCTTTAATAGACTGTGAATTTTACACATTTTTTGCTAGATGCGAACCTTTGAAGTTAATTGAGCCTAGCGAGCGTCAACTAGACGTTTCAAGTTGGGCACGGTCGTTAGGACGCACGAATTCAGACCCAGATCACCACGTGTCCCCAAGATTAGCAGAAAACACGTGACCTACTAGGCTACGATGAAGGTCACCGAGGGTCAACAACAACTCGAACTACATCACTTTAAACTGCCATTCAACAATTTTCTCTAAATTACTCGCCTTCCCCGTTGAATAGCCGACCTACACTGCAGTATAATAATGTTATTTAGACCAATGAAGGTAGAAGAATTATACACTGAGACAAAAAAGAGAACATCATGATCATGAAACAATCATGCGATTATTACCTCACATTTTAACGTGACTGAAATAACCAAAATGCTAAACATTTAACACCCCTGGCATGTGCAATGGCAAAACAAGGACAGCTGCTGGAATAACTGAACAGAGACGACCTCGTCACGGAGGACAATACGGGCTTACTTTAGATACGCTTATTATGAACTAAAGCAAACGAATCTTTTGCCTACATGGAATAGAAGGGGCGTTTGGTTATTTTTTTAACTCAATGATCACCCCTACGCACTGATCGGCTGGATAACTGGGAAAAGCTGCTCTGTAACATTTTAAATCACCTCTTTTGGATACGAGGTGTTTTCCTGGGGTGGCAGGAAAACATTGCTCAATATTATCCGGCAATACATAATTGCCTTCTTCGCTTTCTCATCAGCGCCACCTACCTCCATTTTTTATACGATCTGTGAAATGCCAGAAAAGCTCATACCTATTCAAGCTTTAGCCTTTCATTCAACGCATAATATGGCGCAAAGAAAAAAAACGAAATTATCCGTCTTTCGGCAGGCTTCAGGATGTGATGGGTTGCCGATGTCAACTTTATCTATTGTGTTTAACTTACACATATCGTTCGAACTCGTAGAACAGATCGGCTATAACTTAAATAGCAATACGTGTCAACTGTTATCCGGTTAGTCAAATTTTCCTACCCACCTTTCCCAGGGGTAGCAATATTATGGCGTATAATAACTTACGTGGACGATCATTTTATGAACCATCTTATAACATTAGCGGCTCGTATAGTAAAGCGATTTGTTGTAAATGTACATATACATAAACAAGTGTTTGGAATGCTATTTGACAAAGGTAAGTAGTGGATAACAGTTGACACGTATTGTTGTCAAAGTTATAATCAATCTGTTTTATATACAACAAGTTGGTATTCTAAGCTTTATACGTTATCCTATACTATACAAGTCGCTAAAGCTAATGTCGTAAGACAATCTATAAAATGACAGGTCTATCGTCTGTGTGATTTATTTACTTACTTACTTGGGACCTACCAATATACATTATACACCATGATACTTCCATTCTTTGGCCAAGTACTGGATTGGGCTGCCCCAGAAGAGAACTTACGAGCAGGGAGCGACGTGACACACATTACCACGTTGTCTACACTTTGTCCGTCATGGTTCCCGTTTGATAGATAGAATTCAGAGAATTTTCGGTCCTATTTTACCAGGCTTTTCCGGAGTGGTGTAATTGACGATATGTTGCAATGGCGATGTAGGCTCTCGGTGAACAGATAGACTTACGAATTGTGTGGTCAACTCAGTTGCCCTGAAGCTCTTTTGAGGAACGACGCTTACCCTAGGTTCAAACGCTCGATATTTTCCAGATTCCATTCAATTTGAATTAAGCTTAGCCCGTACGAGGCGGCTGGCACAACTTTAGGTTGAAATGTCACAGAGAGAGGTATAATCAGTGGGGGGTAAACATCGAGGACGAACCTATTAACGTCTTTCCGCGTATTTTAGTAATATGCTGGAAGAAACTTTAGCTGTTATATGTGATCACAACCTTAGGTAAGTGAATCGATCAACGTATATCAACGGGCGGTCCGAGTTGCGGCACGTTACGTGTCACAAGCTAATAATTCTATCATCTCTTTTGAATCTCGTTGCTTTGGTTATCGGTCTCAGTTCCGTAGAGGCGAAATGCTCTTTGGCTCCATTGCGCATGAATGCGATTGCTTGGCAGCGACTAAATTGGCTGCGTAGAGGAAAATCTTTTTCTTATTTCTGAGCCTACATATCTTGTCTGAAAAGTCAATTAAGCGAGAGTACAAAAAGAAGAAGACTCAAATTATTATTCTGGACCTGGGGGATGCTGTCAGAGCCGAAACCGCATCATCAATTGTGACCCGATTTTTCCTAAGTATCGCTGTCGTCAAATCGAGCACATTCGTAGGAACTTAACGAGGATGCTTGCAACCAAATTTTTTGGGGCGGAATTAAAGGCAGCTTCGAAGTCTGCAAAGACGGCCCAAGTCTACCTTCAAGATGGCTGTTTGCTCACTAACAGCCAACTGAAATTGTCTCTCTGTTTTTCAAATATATATTATCTGCGTGCACTGATTCATGATGCTGTAATATGCCCGCCCTTTTTGGTAGACCGAATATTTCGGATTTTATTACCACCGCCACTGATTCGACCTTCTCAAAATGAAGGAATGGCTGGTTGACGCAGTGAAACCTGTTCTCACTTACTTTTGACCCGTCAGGGGTGAATTTGATACGGATGTTTCTCTAGCTCCTGCTTGCTGGCAAGTCATCAAATTTACGACCCCTAAATACACATTTAGATGGGGGCCTATCATTCGATGCAACTAGAACACCAAATTAGCGACTACCTCTAGAGCTAGAAGACGAATCAATATGCATAGCAAAAAAGAAAATAAATAAAATTTTCTATGTTCATTTACTCAGTGGAAAGTGGTGTCTTCAGTGAATATGTTCCTCTACACGGTATTTCCTTTAGATCTTGAATAGTCCTCTCAATCAATGAGTTCTGTTTTGAAGCTCAACAGTCTTGCATGTTTTTTTTTTTTTACCTAGGATGAATAGTTGTTCTCTGTCCACATTGATAAAGTCCTATATTATCTCTTTCCGCCCACCTGTGACCTTACAAAATTTAATATCCAACTGGTGACAACGGTTCTGACCTTCCATTAGCCGCGTTTTTGTTCCCATAATGTTGGACGTCTCCGCTTTAATGGTCAAAGCTTTATTATGTGGAAAGTCTTGCCAAGACAGATTCCCACCACCGAGTCTACTTTCAAGAGTATTTTTTTCATACTTCAGTATATAAAAGTATTCCTACGTACGATTAGAGAGTCACATTGGTTTTTCATGATGATTACATTCTCAATTGCTTAAGGATGCTTACTAAGAAGGACAAGACGTTTCATTTCAGTTAAACGTGTTTTGCGACTTTATCAATCAAACACCTTCACCTAAACTATGTTATTTTCCCTTTGAAAATTTGCCACATGAATATTGTAATTATATGTAGTATTTTGACGAACCCTGAATTTGTTTGAACGGTTTGCCGAGTTTTTTTATACTTGAAGCAGCTACACTCTCGCACACAACGATAAGATTTGCACATGAAAGCTCTGTCACTATCGAATTTATAGCTTGTGGGCATTTTTGCTTGATTGAATACATGCTACAAGTTTGTGTGGGCACAACTTTTTTGTAGGCCTGCTTAACCTTAGTAGAGAATAGTACATGTTTAAAAACGCAATTGGCAATAAGCCCTCGGCTGAGGAATTTTTGATACTCGTAATTTTAAGAAAACAGCCAATTGCACGGGAAGACACTGACTTTCGTGAAGCATAATGGTGTTAGATAAGGGATTTAAGTAACAAGGCAAACTTCATACAACAAAGCTCACGCCGATTGGAGAGCTGACCTGCCTCACGCGAGCCTTTAAGTCAGATACATTTAAAATACCGCCGTCAATAACGTGTTTTCTATAATTCCGATGATTGCTGTGAATTCTTTAATCTCTCACATGTAGGAAAGCAATAAAAGCTACTCTTCTGCTGTTTCCTTTGTTGGGAATCACGCATTTGCTGTTTTGTATTAATCCGCACGAGAATGATGTCACGCTCAAGAACACCTATATGATTGTCAACGCGCTTCTACAGTCGTCGCAGGTAGGTGAACCTCACTGTCAAGCTTTGTACATTGAATGAAAAGGAAAATGAATTTTTCTTGGCGAAACCCAACTTATAAAGCACATACAAAACGATCGGATCCCTTAATGAGCCGAGTATGACAGGTATTCTTAGGCAAGAAAAAATCGACTTTGCAACATGAAAACAACGTGCTAATGGTCGCGTTGACCTCGCCCTACCGTGATCCCCGTCAAGTTTTTCCTGTGTAAGAAGATTCTGTGTACAACGGTCTATGTCAACTTTGATTAAAATGAAAAAGCCGACTCCTTTTATATCAACAATAAATAATAGAACTAATTAGTTTTCTTTGTGCTACAACTACCGGTGAACCTGGACTGCACGTTCAAGCTGGATTTGGCAGGTCTTGCCATCTGAAAAGTTTCTGCAACAGAAACATGTAGTGAGATAGACTTGAGTCGTCTTGTACGAAATTGTCTTTTGTACGTTTTGTACGTCACGGATTTTCAGAGACGTGTCATCAAATTGTCGGAAACATAAAAAAGACCCAAAATATAGGTTTAGCTAATAAATAAAAATTACTTAAGCCCTTTTATCCGTATGTATATTTGCTTTCAACCTAGAAAAAGCTTGCGGCGTTTCCCGATGGACTTTTTAAATCGTAGAAGCAGGAAATTTCATTCAAAATGGCCGAAAACATAGACTTAGGCCCTTCTGTACAAAGGCCTTTCTTATATATTTGTTTACTTTTATCTTTACCAGGTACTTTCTGTAGAGCCATTGTTATGTGCAGCACTGTTGGGTAAGGCGTTTCGGATTTTGTCGGGAGACCTTTCTTATGAACCAAACGTTTGATTCCACATAACTATTTTTTGATTATCGTCAGAATAGTTAGCCCGATGTCTGCAGCGCCGTTGCGTCGAAAATTTCCATTTTACATATGTACAAATACATGTTGCTTGCTGAATCACTGATTTATAAGTGATACAAAAACAGGTTAGAAAAATAGATTAGATAATACTGTTGCAAAGCTCAAGTCTTGAACGGCTACATCCGAGAATCTCGTTGACTGGCGACACAACAGCTTCCCCCAAGGACTTCTTCCAGATTAGTCAGAAGTATAAGCGGATACGCCGTAAATTCCCTTATCGTTAGGAGCGCTGAATAGATTAGTGAATAATTTGTGATTTTCAAAAGGTTTCCAACCGCAATTTTTTTGAGATTTTAAAAGGGACGCCTATGTGGACTATGCATGGAAGTTACGGAGGAAAACACGGACAAATTTTATAAATTACGTACTGTAGTTCAAACAATTCAGCAAACAATAGTTTAGCTTTATTTTAATATTATGAAAATAATATTTTAACATTAGTAAGATATAAGGGGCGGAATGTTAAGGCTGAACCATAGATCTATCTATATACGTAAGGCATTCACCGTGTGACAGATCAATCAGTTAGATGTGCTAGTAGAAACAAATGCATCATCTCAAGGTAATCAGTGGTTCTAAAAGGGTTCTGTAAATAAATCGACGCCAATATTTCGAGGTCTTCCATAGTTAATATGCTGTCTATTCAGCATCGCGCTATCCTAAACAAGACTTATCGTTTGCATTTTTGCGTCACCGGTAGGCATATACGTAATAGAGGCACTCGTTAGCAGGACTTGCCCGGTCGGAAAGCAAGCTTATATAGAAAACACCTCGTCGTTCCCGGTGGTAATTCCTTATCATTGTTTTTTTTTGAGCGAAATTGCATACACGTCATGCTGCTGTCGATATAGAAATATATATTCATATATCGGCCTTTATAAATTCGAATATTGCGCTGGTATTAGCACCTTACCGAGTGCCACTTGAAAATATTGGGTTTTGCTGCCGGATCGAACAAGGGTAACCGTCACAATCGATTTAATTTTATATGGAGAAATTTTACTTTTCTCCTTCATATTCGAGTAGCAAGTTTCATTTTGAATAGGACAGTCCTGATCTGCACTAGTGCATCAGACAGGCGTCGTTTTATTTCTCTGTCCCGAGATCTGTATCATCGTCCCTAATGCCAGTTAAGCCACGCTCTTCACCCAATCTAACGAAACGGATACACGACCCCCGGTACCAGCCGAATATAGTCCGAAGTGTACATTTACTATCCCCAATTTTATAGTAGCTTATGGCTCTATGCATTTCTCTACCACGAATAGGGCCTACGGTAGCTCCCGCGCGGCTCCTTTTTAAGCGAGCTGATTAAATAGGCCGCTTATTTAACTGTGAAGACCGCAACAAAACTCTTATCTGAGATTGGGCTCATGGAACATATTTGCTAAAGGGAACAACATACTCGTGAATTATACAAAACGGAGTTTTTTTTTGTATCGATCAGAAATCACGTCGCTTGAAGTCGACGGAATAAAAGTTAGTAGCGGTGCGAACTTGCCCGACACAAAATATGGAACTTTGTAATAAATAGTCGATTCTCTAGAAAGAAGTTTCCCTAATCGCCATTCGAAGATTTCTTTCGCATGACGCTAACGGCGTCCCACCACAAGTTAAGGAAGTAACACCGAAGCAAGTTTCCAAAACATAAAGGTCAATCGAGTTCGGCCGGGCAGGATTACGCCAATTTCTGCGAACGTTTGCCTGCGCTTGGGGGTTCCGTACTGCGATTTGTTCATTTGGTGGGATTGATAGAAAATCATGTCTTATACACATATGTTTATTTCGTTATGGAGAACGATCCAGATTCGCGCTAATTTGGGCCGCATAAAATTGAGACTCGGGTAACGCCGGATGTTTTGAGTTAGAATTGAGACATACGCGTCTTAAGCATGTCATCGTGTCGGGCAGTGTACCTCACATTGTATTGAGATCAATATTCTGTAATCGGCCGATACTCCATGATTTGGTTACTAATTTATGATTTCGGGGCTAATTGTGCGCTATAATGACATTATCTGTTTAAGTTTTAAAAGAACTTAATGCGCAGATAACATTTTATGATCTACTTGAACTGCGCATGGACTTAGCGGGTACGTGTTTTATTAATACAATCAAATGTAATTTTCCTACTAATGAATTACGGTTCCCTAATAGATTCGTATCGTACAGGTAAAGCCCGAATAGGTACGTATCGCAAATTTTTCTTCATTTACGTTGGGTAACTTAGCCAGTAGTAGTCAGTTGATTTTTTACAGCCCGTGTGTAGCAGCGGACATAGGAGCACTTATTGACGGTATGAGCATCGGCGCGTTTGGTAATCAATGTTGCTTAGCCTTTTAAAGATGAAACTCCAAGACCTGACTGTGAATGGAAACTACCGATATGACGCCTGTGTCCCGCCAAGTGGTCTTGCAGGTCTGTTCATTAACTATTCTATAGAATATTACTTAGAATCAAATCACACTGCCACTGATGTCTAGCCTTGCGGAAATTTCTAATATATTCAGTGTCTATTGGACATTAAACTAATTGGTTGTAATTAAGCCAAATGTTGGCATCGAAGTTTGGTCTAAATAAACGCTACTGTACATGGAACTCTATTCCATTCTGGAAAATATGCTAAAGGCCGATCTAATAGCTTCGTTTGCTCTAAACTTAGCCCCCCACTAACCTTCTGAAGTTCGTATTACCAAGCTAACTTTTTATTAGCCTAAAGAGTAACTACTGGAGAAAACTTTTTGGTAGTACAGCGCGAGGTAAGTACTGGAGGCTCTTCCTGGTAAACTTGTCTGTAACCGTGTGCGATATAACGGGACATCTATCGCATCGGTGGCGTTCATAAACGGCTTGCAAGCACTGATGATAATTATCGGGGGTAAACGACTATGATCGAACAGTGCAAACTCCACTCCGAAAATGATCAAAATGCAATGCCCTGCTAAAGTGGATCGCGTGTCATATACAAGTGCAGATCAGGAAGTATCGCTTACGTCCGTCAGCAAAAAAACATCAGTGGCATTGTTCAATGGCCAACTGGACCGATACACGTAAATGTAGAAGGGCCTAAATAGGTGGTTAACATATCAAACAATTTGGTGTTTCATGTCCAGTTACCTCACTCATTCAGATTAGGCGACTGCTCATAGTTTCTAGAATCGGACCCTAGGGATCCGCTCTGGAACTACAAGAAACATATATGACTAGGCTACACGAATATTTTAGAAGCTTACCCCTTGCTTGTTACTTCGGATTACAAATTATTTGGGCGGTCGTTATTACACAGCTCATATATAATATAATTGCGCATATAGTCTATTCTTTCCCTGTCAGTCCCTGATGGAGACACCTAAAGCGGGCTTATGGTTACCTACTAGGGTTTCCAAACCTCCATAGGTTTCCATTCAACAGAGAGCACATCCTGCTTTGCACTCGGAGAACGCAATCAGTCTCGATTTTTTTTTTTTAGTAAGTACGCAAGACATATCTAAATAAGTTCTCCTACTCTTTCCAAGGGAAATGATCAAGCAAACAAAAGAACTGGTACACGACACGTAAACGTACCGCATGCAGGTTTTCTAGTAGACATTTTACAAAATTTTAATCATTTCAATAAATCGCAAAATAAGCTTTGCTTAATCCATAGCCATGTACCGCAAGAAAATAACGTGCCCTGAATACCCGATACTCATTTTTGAGGGAAAGCTGTAGTTCTGGCTACTCACTATATTATATGTGGCTGACTGGCAGAGCTCAATACTCCCACATCGGAAAACTTAGTTTCTGCGCAAATACATCCTTTTAATTGGGCATCTCTAGAAAAATTAATCAATCGAAGATGTACCCTTTTGAGTCGTCTAAATTTAAGTGTCGAAAGGCAACAAACTGAACCAGCAGCCGACCATTTGTTATTCCAACCTTTACGCGCCTTATGTACGCTGACCAGTATATCTTCAGTATTTTATCCTCTCGTATGAAATGAAGCTAACCATTTCTCCTTTAAACTGCCGATCCTATTTTTCATGGCACGCAGATTCTCAGTATTCATAGTATATAGAGATGTTCCCATATTGCCATCTTATACGTATATTAATGTGGTAAAAACTTGTCTGGACGCAGGACATTTTAAAATCGTTAATAGTATATAGTAGTATGAATATAAAGCATATCAAACCAGTTCCTGACTACGTGACTGGATACGGGTAACGCAATAGAGGTGTGCGGGTAGCTTAAACGAGCACGTATCTTATGTTCAAGCAGCTCTAGCAGTTAAAGCTTGACTTTAACTAGCGAAGCTTTATCTGTATGAGATTTAAAGGTTAAATAGCCCTGTCTATTTGGGACAGATACACACTCGTGTGTGATAGATTGCGTAAATAAATTTGCTATCGTAGGTATCTATTTTAGCGGTAAGTTATCAAAGCTCCGCTCGCCACGCTTACATATACCGAGCACTTTACTAAACATATATGTGCTTGAATGACAAAAGTAGAACGAAACTAGAAAACGTATTTTCAAACCTACCTAACACCAGCAATGAAATCTAAAAATACGATATTTTCACCGATCCAATCGCCGAAAATTCGGACATTCATTTTACATGATACCACAACACTGGACGGTCCTGCTCAGAGTTGTTATACGAATACATAGACTAACTGGTTGTGAGGATACCGAAACCTCTGGAAAACTAGTGGAAAAAATATGTTATCTCGAATTGCGATAATGCGATAAGCCGTAGATCTGTAGTTATCGGAGTCATCGAAAATCAAAACGTATGTGATAAGAAGCATGCTAAGCAGATAGCAAGCAGCGATGCGGACGGCTCGTATGCAACACTAGCAGCCGAGTCTGTCTTAGCTAAATACCGAGAATCAAAAGAAGCGTCTGTCATATGTAATTCTGTTCGAAGATAAGGTTCAAGGCTCCAGTCCTAGCCTATCTAGCCCTTTTCTCAGGAATCCTAAGGCATGTTTTTCTGTTAAATTGCGAACTCCCGCTATTTTCCTTGGTTCTTCAAATATACCTCTGAGTTTGCAGCTGAGTGGCCATTATAACTAGTTCGTATGGGAAAGTTCTTTGCCATCTTTGTGAAACGTAAAAGAAATGACCAGCCTGTGTGCGAGATTTTTGCCTGTGTCACAATGTGTAAGCTTTGATGTCGAACTAACTGGACGGATTCAATCAATAAATTTTAGATTTGGCGGTGTGCAAATATTTCTGCAGTGCTATTTCTGAAAGGCAGTACGCTTGGCTTTCACGGAAAAAACAATATATATATATGTACATTGTATGAAAATATATATCTTGTCAACGTAGTAACACGCGATGATTGCATATTGTTTTTGAGTAATTATTTTCTTTATCACTGAGGTAGGTATGTCCGATCAAACTGGATGGCTGAGTACTTCTGGAGACCATTGTAAGTTAATAGTACGACAGGTGATTTTTCAGCGACTTCTGCAAATAAAATTTTCCGTAAAATAATTGGATAGATCAAACGCTTATCTAAAGATGCGTAATTGTACTGCATGCATAAATGCAATAAGCCTAAAGAAGCCTTTGTTATGTACTGACTGAAGTTTTATTTTTTGTAGGGAACATTTGTGTCAGTGATACATTGCTTCATGAACTCGGAGGTAAGTAGGACCATTTCAAGTCATGGCAGTACAGATTTCATATGAAAAATAAATTTTTTGCTAAAATTTACATAGTAAGGATAATGTGGACGCTCTGGAAAAGTTACTCTGAAAACAAATAACGTTTATTAACTTGCTTTTTTTGCTCAAGAAACTATATATTGATTGAGTCAAGAAAGCATGCGTTCTTCCATGAGGTGTATTATACGATTATATACGGAGCGCTAATTATAAGGGCCATAGGACGCACCCCATGTGCATAATTACTGGCTGAATGAAGCTTCCATCAAATGCCTCAGCTCAAGACGTTAATATTTCTATTTTAGTGATCATTAATATAATTGCTAATGGACGAACGACTCATTAGCGATTGTAAAATTAAGAGATAACTTTAATTACTTTCATGCAAAATATGCCTTTTAAAAATAAACTGGTAGTAAAGAATACAGAACTAGCGTAGCTGCGAGGATCCTCAAAATGTTTTAATATCGGCGAACAAACTTAAGCAATATGGAAAAAAAGTGCTATCTTCACTTATACCAGCTCACTGAGGAAAATATCCCTTGGTCCTGTGCTGAACTTACTTTACGCCGTATACAAGTCTCTAAGTATGGGTACCACGTCCAGCTTGTAAATATGGATGGGTACTCATTTTTTTCTTATTCTTGAGAGACACCAGACTTTAACAGTAGCGGGCTGATAAACCTGCCAGCAAGCACAATATGTACGTCTAGAATTGCTTCAGTGTAACGTAGCGTTCTCTATTTTAGTGCTTGTATATGTTATTTATGGCAGTAGAAACAATAACCTATTGAGAGTTGTTTAGCCAACATGGCCTCGAGATGTTTTTACGGAAGTTTTGTCTGTTAATATCTGTTGCGGTTTTCTAACACTATTGCCAGGGGTGTAGCCAATTACGTTCTTCTTGCGTTTTTCTTTAATACCGATATCGAACGATACCACTTTTTCCGAGTTTCGATGAGCAAGAGCCTTGAAACTGTTGTGTGGTAGAGAAGTACGCTTCAGTAGAAAACCGAAATTCTGACAGTAACTGAACATGGATTGTTACGAACTGTCTCTCAAAATATGGGTCCATTACTTCAACATAATTCATTGATGAAGCGTCACAGGGTAGATAATTTCATTTCAGGCAAGAAAAACCCTTGGCGGAAATTCAGTGCTTTAAATTGCGACGTTGACGTCAGTACCAATGAGACGGATCACGCTATTGTGTGACCGTCTTGCTTGGCCGTGAGAATGCATGCAGCGTTCCCTTCATCTAGACTAGGAGCACTGTTAACCTCTCGTGTCTATGTTTAATTAACGAAAAAAAAAGCGATAAGCGTCGTCGAGTAAACGTGCTCCCATTAGTACTACCATCTTGTATGCGTTTCCTTTCAGTAAGCTTATGAAGTCTAAGGTAGGCGGAAGCTTTTAAGCAACTCTGCTACTGACTGTAGGGGTTTTCCGCGAAATCAATTTACTTAATGCGGGTTCTCAATAAATGTGTATTTAAAACCCTGGTTGTTTCAGTTTACCAACAAAGTGTTGTGCGTTCAAGCGTTAAGACACAGTGGTGCTCATGGTCTGTTCCAGTGGAAAACCATTATTTATTTTGGCTTATAAGAAATATAATATTTCGCTTCATCACCTCGCCGTAACGCCTTTCCAATATTGCCTCATGTAGGCAATCAATAGGATATGTATGTGGCTCATAAGGTTTTATTTGGAAAAAGACAAGTGTGTGTTCCTTATCCAGGGAAAAGAGATGGATGAGGTCATCTGGGTGGTGAAGCGAGCATGCTTGCTGTTACACTCGACGATCCATGAAGCGCGAAAATCGTATGGCTGAAATGACCCTCGTTCATGTTGAAGTTGTGCATAGGCTTGAAGTATTGCGCTTCGTAAGCCGAACAAGGACACTGCAAGAATGGAACTTCCTGTAATTTTCAGTGAATGTTTCGCTTTTTGACGCTTTTTTTTGACTGTCAGCATTGTCAAAGTGCCGATTCAGTTCGATGAATATACGCACGTATTTGTAACTACTTTCTTACAAACTAGTGATGTTTGTTTGTGAGCTATAGCGAAGCGGACACATCGAACAAAGAAAAAATAGTAATAACAGATTGTCTGTCAGTCTAGAGTAGACGCAGCAGGAATATCGCTGTATGTACATACTTTTATTGTTCAGAGGATAATCGGATGTAAAAAAGCCTTCAACTGAAGATATTTGTAACACCGATTTTTAATATGAAGGAAAATGTTTTGCGGAGCCTTCGTCACGCAAACGAGCTGGAGATGCCAAGAAGGATCGCATCGAATTGTTCAGAGTAGGTCAACGAAAGTGGTAGTATTACCCTCAGATTCAAATATGTCTTCATGAAAGGCATTCTTAGGGTTAAGAACTCGGATCTCGTACCTCGAAGCTGAACCAATTCTATCGATACTCAGTAGTCAAACAGAACTTCACAACTGGACAAATGTACTAGAAATCATGTTTATATTGTCAAAATAGGTATTTCTGTTTGTTGAACATGTCGGGATTAACATGTTAATTCGTAAACAGTTGGCCAGTTCTACTCAGTCAAAACTCGCAGATGATATATAGAACAGAGAATACCGAACAGAGGCCGAACGAGCAAACGTTTTTAGGGAACCGTTTCGCGGTCAGGTGTTATACAAGTGAAGGTGCTGGGGGCGAGGGTGACGATGACGAAAATTTGTTTTTCTCGTTCGTAAGCAACCGCTGGAACGAATTTCACGTTCCGTTAGAGCGTCCAAACATGATTATGTATGACCGGTTGGTTATCGCATGAGTACACTGGCAGCAGGCCAATAAATCGCCAGTGATACCTTCAGTAGCACTACTGCCGCGTCCTGGCCTACCACATAGTAGCAAACATGCCACCGGAAGAAAACATCTTTTTGTATTATAATATCAGCAAGGCTCGATCGCGAAATTTTGTCGAAAAATACGGTGAAAAATGATGGTTTTCTTCACGATTTGCTCCATCGAAAATAAAACACGTAAGACTACAGTTGTGTTTTGAAGAGATACGAGAGTTTGCTGGTTCTAAAAATGCACGTCCGACATAAAACTGGTTATTAATTAAAACATAAACAGGGCATCATATGACTAATAATATTGCACTGCCACAAGCGATTTAAAAACTGAACAATTTTTGGGCTTCGGCTGGTAAATATTCCGGTTTTCTAGAACGTCCTAAGAAGAAAATACTTGAGTTTACCCCGGAAAAAATGAGTTTAGGAGGATAAGCATCTTAGTCTTAAAGATCGGTGTTCAGTGATTTATTTCCCAAAAGCTATAGAGCTGCGGAAATTCATCAAAGATAGGTGAAGACATTAGACAAGATGGCCTTAAGCGAAAGAAGGGGTCCACTAGTAAACGAGTTCTAAGGTTCTCTGGATCCGCTTGTAATAGCCCGATAATAATTAATATTATTATCATCATTGTGTTATCAAGTTGCCCTTCTCTCATCATTCCAATATCAACTAACATTAATCAGCTCAGCATCTTATGTGCAAACATACATTCGGCCTGGTGTGTCAAACCTAGTCACACAATATTCAGTAATTTCTAAAGTCTCTGTTCCTTGGCTTCTCAGGCATCTACGTAGCTAGGTTTGATGAAGGCTCGCACCTTCGGTAATATTATTGTGGTGGACTACAGCACTATTTCAGAGCAAAATTTAAATTGAGCAAAAATGTCTTAGAGAATGTATCGATTTCTACTACAGTCATGACCTTTGAGCTTCCCACTTGGACACACGGAAGAAGTTTTAGTTTGCCGTTAGGAAGCCTTTAGCCAGTGAGGAAAGACTATATACGTTCGAAACACATTAAACGATAGGCCAACTCTGAGTAGTTAGCATTTGCGCTCATTGTGTCGTCTCACTTAAACTAAGCCTACGTATATGTATATTTTGAAAAGTAGCAGGTCCACGAGATTGCAGATAGGGCGGCTAGTAATTTTCAGCGGTGTGACCTGTCTCATCCACTAAAGGCTATGTCTGACCATCACTATAAATTAGGTGGCCTTAAACTGAACGCTTCTGGCGGACAGTAATGAACAATGATCGGTCCTGCCAATGGCGGCAACAAGAAAATTACTATGAAATAATGTAACAAGGGGAAAAATCGAACTAATGCTAAGATTTAAGGCCAATAGATAGTGTTAGTCACTATCAATCGAATTGATCAGTCTGAATTAGACTTCCGACATAGACCCAAATAATCTACCTATGCATATCTGTTGTTCGTTGTCGATGAAATAAGCAGTGAATATTCCAAGGCACTGCCTATAAGTTCAACCTCTGCCTATAGTAGGATCTGCTTAGTGGGTTCCATTTGATATCGAAACGCGTTCCCCGTACCCTAAATAAGTATCTAGAGGCTGGTATTTTAAATCTGTAGATCTCGAAAGTGACTGGGTATTGTATTCTTTTCCTAGTTTCGGTAAAATACCCACCGTTGGGAAAAATATTAAGCTTCTGAGACCTTGCCTTTAAAACGAAAATGTTCGCCCTGTTACAATATGCTGCAGCCGAACTGCTTCAAATTTCACCATTTTTGTATCGTGTGGTATCTTACAACTCACCTTTTTGCCTGGACAAATCTGTAAAGCAGAAGTTGCCACCAGCTTGAATATATATATATATATATATATATATATATATATATATATATAGAAGGTGCCAGCAGTTTAAACAGCTATGTGTATCCTTTAACGCACAGTCGCATCTAAAGAAGTACGTCTACATACATAAACACCTGTACGTTTCTAATTCGAAACGTATAGTTTGCATTCGGGAGCATCTTACGTTCTGAGCACGGTAGAAAGCTCGGTTTTATGCACTGCCATTAGGCCTGTTCGTGGTACGTAAGTAAGTTTGTCCCGTTTACGTCCGTTTCTTGCTTGAATGTGCCGTTCGCATGAGTCAACGTGAGAGGGTCAGCTTTATTCATCCGCAGAGGTGAGAAAAGGCGAAAAGCGTATTGTGATCAAAGCAAGTGGAAAGAAGTCTTAAGTTAACCGTCCACTAAGTCTGATGCGCGATAGTCGGTGCCTTACTGTCTTAAATAGGTCCACAGACACAATGCACCGACTAATGAAGCAAAGGACCCACTTCAAAGCCCTCGACTCTCGCGTACCTTAAAATTATGTACTGCAAAAAGAAACCATTTTACGATTCGTAATTAATTTTCATTAAATAACTTGTCCCTTCTTTCGAGTGGAAATAACGAACTGCCATTCTAGGATTGAAAGTCCTGTAATGGTGGTTCGGCATCTGTGAGAATTTTATAAGGCCTTGGTTAGGTAGGTAAGGTCGACTGGCTATTGAGAATATCTATCCTAATCGTGCAGTTGCGCCACGTCGTGCAAAGGTACGATAAATATTTATTTGTTAACTAATTAAAATATCGTGTTGTGCAACGTTAGTAAGAATCCAATAAACAAGATTGCCGAGTGCCAAACCTGCAGCATGTTTCACTTGCGGATTTGATATTGGCATGAATTTAACATATAGGGAATAATAAACTAGTAACAAACCCTGGAGGTAAGAAATACACACTAGTGTTATTTGTTCTAACGCTAACATTCTGTAACCTACTTTTATGTGACTTGGACCTTAGGCCTTAATATCGGCATCTAACTCAAACCTGTGCCAGGAAAAACTTGGGCGCACGGCGGCCTTCGCAGACTTCTTTTTAGACCTGCCCTTTCCTCTCGTTTGTTTCAGGTTCGGGCCCAACTCCGCAACGCCTATCTGCGGGCAGCCATACGCCGTAATCCTAATCGGAAATCTATATACTCCGGAAGGCGTCACATCGCGCCCAGCTTCTCACAGCGTCAGCAAATTAATCCCTCACAATCCAAGGACCATACGGTTTGTCCAACTAATCTAACTGCATCCGGTGGAGAGACGCCTGGGAAGTTACTCTTTGAGTCATCTATGGCGTCTCCATCGTTGGATACCTTTGCGGTGTAAAATTAAATTGCCTTTTTAACCAGTGGACGAAATTCTTATAGGCATCGTAGAGCGAGATCCACGAGATGTAGAACGGAAGTTACAGGAAACTGAGGAAGTAGAACTAAGCCATACACAAATCATTTTACTACTTTAAATAGTAACGACGCTGATCGGTTTCAATTAGCATCGAAGTAATTTGTATATGTATATATATACATATATACATATATATTTGTTAGGCAGCAGCGTTAGCGCCATCTGATTTATGGACAAGATAAATTTAAAAAAAAAAAAACTGTCTTGCCGAACGTGATTCTAATGTACAGCCATATAAATTTCTACTTGATAAATAAATGTATAACTGCATATGATATGGCAAAAAATAAAGGAAATCGAGCACACTGTGCAGAATGACGAATGATTGAGTCCTCCTATCGTAGTAAGATTATAAACATATTATTGTCGTTGATCGCAAATGGCCTGGATGTTCTCATGGGTGGAAGCATAAGATTTCTCCAAAGGAGCTCGGAATTTCAAATAGGACGAAAAGTTTGACGAGATGCGAAGCAGTATGTGACAGCTCTTTAATAATGACAATAAATAGTACTAATTCAACATATTCAGAATATTTCATTGTACAATTCATTAAAATGAATTAAGCTAACACCAACTTCACTGACGGCATCTTCCTTCATAGACACAGAGAGAGGTTATCGCTTCGTCGATCTGGGGGCTCGTTCTTCCCGATTACTAGCTAATGGTTTATTTATTACTAACTTAATAAGAGACCTAATGTATCCATGAAAGTTTTGGACAGTACGTTACATCTAAAGGTTAAAGGCAGAATAGTGCTAAAGGGAAGCCAAGTAAGTAACCTTAGCTTAATTCCTTGTTTCCATTACCTGCAATAAAATTTGATATCGACTTGGATACTTAGTCAGAGAAAAAAAAAAAAAGAACTCATGCTAGAAAAACTGGCTGGCTTTGAAAGGATCGCTAAGTTTGTAAGGAAGTAATTTGTACTTCCATCATTGCTTTCAGGTCTTCCCTCTCAAGAAGCGTATAGCCACTCATTACGAGTGGTCAGCCGACATAAATATCTTTTCCGTCAAATCGAATACTAGATCGATTGGTGTATTCTGAACTTTACTTACTATAAGTAGCGAAAGCGTGCCTATCTAACATCAGCCTACATCAGTCGAAACGGCCTATGAAAAACGGGCGGTTGTTTTAGCCTGATATCCTAATTTTGATCTACTTAGTAAAATCTTATTTGACATACTTTAGGAAATTACTATGCGATAATATAGGTTTCATTTTAATCTGCCCGGACACGAATTGGCTACTGGCAGCTTAATTCGCACAATTAGACACTTCTGGATATTCGTGTCCGTGTGTTTCCTGCGATTTTCGTTAATACTCGTTTATATCGGTTGGTTTATTTCAATCGCACTTTTCATTGAAAACACATGGGCCTATTTCAGAACTACATGATACCTTCCGAAGTGGAAATCTTCCGGCAGACTGTTTCCTAAGGGAGCTCTACTTGGCTCGTGGCTTTGCACTATTAGTTGAAATTGCTGAAAAAGACTTCAGCGTAAAGCGGGGACCAATATCAGTAAATTTGCTTGCACTGTTATTTAGTCCTAGCTTGCAATTTTGTTTTCAACTCGCTGTTCCGTCCACAAAACAGTAACTAAAGCTCCAGAGTAAATCGTCATCGATGATGGGGCTTAACCTCGTTGCGCTTACCCTGCTCATCCTGAATACTTCAAAAGTCGTTGACGTTTTCAGAAGTACACGTATGATAAGTTGCGGATGACGCATGGCTTTTGTAGCGTTATCAAGACCACAGCAGTAGCTAGCGTTACCACACAAATCCTATGCTAATAATAATAGTAATTATCATAATGGTATTTTACCCACAGCGCACGTTCTTTTACCCACAACCGCATCCGCATAGAATTATAAAAAAATTAAGTACGAGGCATGTTATAGAAACACACAAAAAGTAGATACGTCCTGAACTAATGTACAAGAAGACTAAGATCTCCTGACAGTATACCTAACCGATATGATAGAAAAAAATGCACGTGTTGCCGACAATGGACCCATCACGATCCTATAGGAGAGGGCAGCCGCCAAAAAGCTGAAAGGAAGCCTAAGAAGATCTATATTTTCCACAAAACTGCAAAATTTAAGCCAAACAGTTTCTTATATATAAAATTCTCAAATATAAAATAAAATCGTACCCTAGCAAATGCTCCCGATCGACCAAATGCTCAGATCGTTGATGAATGTAAATTTATGATACATTAGTTACGTGCACATTTTGTTCTTCTTCACATTCCTACAACACGTGCATGAATTCGAATCGAGAATGTATATTGATACGTACTTGTTCGCTCACCACCGTGTATATATTGTTTGTAATGGCAAACAAGCCTCGGTAAAAATCATAGATTCAGTTGTCAGAGCTTCAATTTTGGGCATGATACAAACATAAACTAGGTACATAACTTCTTTGGGTATGCAAAATAGCGTTTTTCTTTAGTAGAGGTACAACCTACTGTAACGCGTTCGGAACGGAAAACAAAGGCGGATTTCTGTGCGTGTTTCTATTCATATGTTAGTTCCGGTCAGGAGGTTTAAGCTACAATACACATGGAAAACGAGATCTGCCAAACGTCGTTCCCAGAACCATTTTCATAATAATCTAATCTACTTCGGGTAATTTTCGATCACAGTCCTGCATGATTCAGTTATCAGTAGTTTCATAAATACTCTGTTTCAGATCGCGGATAGTTTTTGACGCTGTCTTATAGGCGAAGGTTCCTCCCATACGCCCGTGGAAAAAACTATTTAACTATTGGTCCCGGGTGAGCACTTGGCGTTACCGTCGTGCCAATCTGGGAACATGATGTAAAGCAGATTGATTATTCCTCACGCTATGTAGCAAGTTGCCGCATCCTGCTGAAACTCAACGTTGCTTCCATCCAATGTTATCATTTGAAATTATTAAAAAAGTTTGTAAAATGTTACGACGGAGCGCGCCATCGGCTTCTTTTGCTTTTTTGTTATCATTTGAAAGAAAAAGAACTTAATATCGCCATAGCTCCACTAGCCTCGTTACACAGTAACTTTTACATTACACAGCGAAGTGTTTGGTGCTCTGAGCCCGAAATACGGCGATTTTGTTTATTTACATAGCCGTCGAGTTGAAACTGGGTTTTCTCAAACAAGATAATTTTATCAAAGGATCGCAAAAAGGACCAAGTTACGCAAGCGGTTCCTAAAAGAACAATTGGCTGACATTGGTTTTTGTGTGCAGGGCTAATTAAACCTCCTGGGCTGCATTAATATATAAAAAAAAATTAGCACAGAAGCTCGCCTTTGTTTGTCATCCCAGTAGCATAAATAAAGCCCGATGCCTTCTGAAATGTCCTGTAACATGCCACAGTTACCTATACTCATTTTAAGCTTGATCCATTTAAATCAACCGGCATGGCTCATAATAGATTTCCATCAAACAGGTCCGACTTTTGGGGTTTATTTTAGACTGAGTGAAAAATTTCCATTGGGGTCGACATGCAGCGCTGGGTCTAATTGGCTGATCGTATCCAGCTAAAACTAACCGCAAGGATTGTTTTTGCCGTCGGGAGTATGCTCCGTTATTTTCGTTGAATGGTTGTCGTCAGAAATAATGATTCGGTGAGTTTAGTCGTAAGGCTTGGAAAAAATGTTTACTCTACATTGTCTGTCTCGCTGATTGCGTGCTAAAAAGAGTGTTGTCATGACAAAAAAAATGTTTGTGAAGTCGAAGCCAAATGCATAACGAGCGTCGCCGATTTCAATGGAATCGCTTCAGAACCGGAAACTTCAACTCGAACGGCAAACTACGTTCCGTACGGCCGCAGAAAGCGAACGACAATGAACTGCAGGCACTTCGTAAGCAAAATAGGGCGCAATCGACCTGAGTCCCCTTTGCACAGCTAGGGATGACCCAGATGGCTATTGTCAATCATTTGCATGCTTTAGAAAAGATCGGAAAAACATAAACGAAAAGTAAGCCTGTGTGAACTCAGTGAAAACTACAAGAAAAGCCTAACGTGATACGTTTTGTTGTTGCACGACAAAAAAAAAGTTCTTTCTATGCACATTCATCACGGCGATGAGGGATTGATATTTTACGACATCTCTAAACGCAAATCAGAACGATTAAACTAAAATAAAGTTTGATACTACGAAGAAATACGCATCATTAGAAGCTGTGTTTCTCTGTATGATGAGATGAGATGCGAACGGAGTGTTGCACAGTAACCAACTCGAACTCTAAGAAAGAACAGGAGATTATTACGCGAATCAACCTATTCGTCTGAGCCACTAACAGGAAAAAAGTCTTGGCTTGGTAAAGGACAACGCAAAGTGGTATTGACGCATCACACGTTGCCTTGGCGGCCCACCAAGCGTCAATGGACAGCTTTGCCTTGTCCAGCGTACGGCTGAGACGTCCCTCAATCTAATCGCGTCTTGCTTCGATCAATGCAACATAGTCGGGAAAGCAAACCCTTTGGATCGGAGGCCAAAATCCACAAATAGGTCTACGAAATGAATCATTTCTAAGGATGAACTCTATTTTATGAGATGTATTTCCTACGGGAAATATATCGTAAACGACGGAAAACGCTACTTCAACTGAGATTTGACCGAATATAACAACGAATTAGAGTGGTTAAAAAGCAGCGGGAACTTCATAGTTTACCTAATAATAGTACCTTACGGCTCAAAGGTTACATAAGAACTGCGCTAATTTTTTTGCCGTATTGATATCAGGACGTTGATATATGTACAGACAAAGAGTACGATTAGCCCAGAATTGCAGCTCTCTTTCTTGATATAGCTATGAAAACTTTCCAACACTACGGTGTTCTAGTACGGCGGAGTTCAAAATCTGACATAAGTCCTTTAAATATCTGTCCTAAACAAAAAAGCCTGATTTTGACCATTTAGGCGAAATAACTTTCGGTATATAATAGGTAAAGCAACGTGTCAAATCACAGAAGACTAGATAATCCTAAGGCTGAATGTTTCTGTTCATCATTATGAACGGAGACGCTATTCAGATAGTGTTCTACCTTTTAACACTAAACAATTGCATTGTTTTCAAAAGCACTTTGTGACGTAATACTTGGCGAACGCTGCATTGGAAAGTCATCGTCTAGATCAATTTAAATCATCTCCATTCAATTGTGCGTTATTTGTGTACTCTAATCACAGGTATTATGTGTTGATTTTACTCATAATTAAAGTCTATTGCTCGCTAATATAGCAGCAAACGTATTGCTTCAATTTATAAATACGTCGTACGCTTCCGCCCACGTGTGATATCGTATTGAGTACGTTTGTGTCGTTTCTACAGAACTACAGTAAAGACTTTCCCAAATATAACTTTGCGAGGCGTTCCGATTCAGCGTATCGTAAAGTTATGCCTCACCCATAACTTGGACATATACTATTTTGCGTGTGGATTTCTGTTAAACAAATCTTATCCTTGTCCTGTTGGTTGGGGCGAGACTTAAGTTGCTGGTCCTTTAAAAGGTTGACCTTCGAAGGTTTGGAAACAGCAAAACGTACTTAGGTCAAGTTATAGCAATTTACTTTTAATGCTGCATGCGTCAAACCCTTGATTAAGCGCACAACTGATCTAATATTCCCTTTTGTCGACCCTGACCAATGTGTGCAATATACTGCCCGCTCGATCCTCTGGTGAACTACTTTGAATCTATTTCTACGGCTAATTCTAACAACTCTCACGAACCTTATAAAACAGTCTTATGGATGTCGTCGGCTATATAGTGCAAGTGTGTGATATGATGACCCTTCTAAACAGAAAGGAGTCATAAACCAGACTCCTTTTCATACCGAAACCCGCCGCGCATGTTTCTATTTAGGGATCTAATAGATATTCGAGCGCAATTGACGCTTAATTTAGCGTGAGTTTTTATATGATATATTAGTACATATTGATAGACGTTGCAGTAGTCAGCTGAAACCATATCTTCTTCCGTTGATTAGACGCAAGAAAATTATTGACAGTTTCCAGCAATCCCGCGCTGAAGCTATCTGGTCGAGTGACGAAGTATCAGCTAGCAATTTTGAGTAATAAGTAGCATATTATTGCAGAATATATTACCTCACCATAATAGTACTCACAATACGCAGATTAACAATTCAGATCTGGCACTTCTTACCGAAATGACTGCTAGAAACTCACGAACCATGTAGGTTTTACCTGCAGTTTCTTTATATCACTGAAGTTTTCTCTTTTTTGTTTTACAACAGCCTCGTCACGTTTCCCAGCGATCCAGGGGATAAGATTGACAGAGAGTGCAAAGGCTTACGTATTCATCAAGCATAATTGTGTCATCACGAAGGATTTGCTGAAGACTTTGAAGGAATTGCTCTCCATTTTGCCGCAGACCTTGTTCCCTGCAGAAGGGACATTCGTACTTTAACTTCGAACTAAATTTTAGGTCTTTGCAACAAACCCGTGATTTTCAAAGGCCCTATACATATCCTCACAGTTTCCTTAGGGAATTATTATTATTATTATTGTTATAGGAAAGCATTTCTACGAATCGCACAGAAGCACTCATTTAAAGCCCAAAAATTATCTCGCCCCTTTTATTTATCCTCTAGTAATAAACTGGTTCTCTTACTTGTTCTTTATACATTGGTTTATGTTAGCGCGCTTCACAAGCAAAAAAACATTCTTTAATCATATAAATCAATCAGTATCACATTTCCCGTAGTGATTACATAATTTACCTTATTCATTATTCCGGACAGAAATAAAAAAAATGAACAGAAATTTTGTTGTTTAGCAACAGTAATGAATGTTGATTCTAATGTAGGATCTCTTCCTCATTCTTAACAAAATGCGAAGGGTCTTCGAAATCGCACAGCGGTGCTTAGAGGTTTTTTTTTTGCTAATTACATTAAAGGCAGATGTAATGCAAGCGCCGGACGTTTCTAATAGCTATTCGATATGTAACGTCACTTGTTATTATTAATAAGCTACCAATAGAAAGCTCTAAAACAAGATTCTCCATTCAGATTGGCCTTAAGAGAACGAAAGGTTAGAAACAATTTCAATAGAAACCGTTGTTTGAAACATAATTCGAAGACGTCTAACGCGGTAATTAGCACACTTCAATCCAGAACCACGGTTTTTCCCTCTTTTGGGGGCTATTGCGAGGATTTTACTTCTGAAAGACATTAATTTTAAGAGAACAAATAATCGTTCACCCCTCCTGTAAACCGTACTGTGGTAAATCCCTCTACTGTGCTCATACTAACAGCAAGCGATATTATCTGAGAGTTACAAAAATGTCATGCCTACAATGGCGGCGTAAATTATCTCGACTTATCTTCGCCGATTGTAAATATACATAACTGAGTTGAAGGCAAAGATGCGTTTCTTGCGTACGCTTCATTCGCTTCTAAAAATCACGTTTTATTACAAGCGTACGTGTTGAAGCGGTCGGTATTTTCCGATTTAACCCTGATCATTCATTGAACCCAAAAGCCGATCGAAAGATAACTATGGGATGATAATATTTTGATTCAAAAAGAACAAGGTTACTTTTCTTAGCTTATTTTTATTGGTGACAAATTATCAAAAATGAATTCGTTATACAATTAGGCCTGGGAAAATCTGCTTAATTTTAAGATCACGTTTTCCTGTATGGCGAGGATTGATCGCTTGGTGCGATAATTCCTCAAGTTGCTGTGGAGACACTGGAAAGCACAATTATAAACAACAAAGCAACACAGGAAAAAACATTAAATAAACAAAATACTGGCGAATAGATTAAAAATATAATTTACTTAAAGAAATCAACCAGAGACTGCAATCTGGCACGAGAAAGACATCCTGTATAAGCATTTTTTTCAAAATACAGAAGATTAGTGATATAATCAAACTCGTTAACGTTGAAAAGAGATGATGAAACGTATAATATATATTGACGCTAACTACAAATGTGTATTGGCATGAGATCGACAAACTGCCAAAAAGGAAACAACTTGGTTTTATCGCTAAAACGCACGCAAAAAACACGGCTTTACAGTGATATAGCTTGTAAGCCAACAGCTCATATATAATTACATTTCTATTTTGATCTTATTGGCAATGAGGATTGAAGCCCTGCCTCGCATAGCAACGCTTGGATGTTTCGCCGTCCTTGTAACTTTTTCTTTTATTATTACAATGATTGTTACTTCCTCAATCCGAGCACTCGTTGTGTAAGTATTGGGACTCTGTAGCAGTATGATTAATTGTTAATTTGCAATAGGTTTGAAATGCCAGCTACGCATTAAATGAAGCCTAATATCTCAGAATAGTGCACCTGATATGTGGCATTTCTGACTCTGTGCTAGCAGCAGACGTTTTTCGTTAACTCAGATCGGCTATATCCGCTTGAATCCGGGTTCGGACCCGCGATCCGTGAGCTCCCGTACCAGCCTGCCGTATCTGTGCTAAGTGAGTCTATACATTGCACATTTATCCTGCTTCTAATCTGTATATCTGTACGGTTTTACATATAGTTAGATACTATATACAATCCAAGCGGAGTTATCCTGGTTTCATGGCCTGGTAATCCTAGTCATTCCCTCGAAACATTGTTCACTATTAATTGAAGAACCACATTGTGTGAAGAGTGAAGAGGTCGAAAATTAGCGGTTAGTAGTTAGCGGCCGACGCTAGACAGATATTGCTTTACTGGACGTAATCGTGCGTAAATAGCATCACTAAAACTTCGCTAAAAGGTCCGCGTTGCAGCTCCAAAAATCTATATACATTCGTGTGGCTTTTTCGATTGCAAATTTATCCTATGCACCATGTAAACAATATGGAAAAGCTAACATTTCTGTTAGTAAATGCAGCCTTCTTACAACAGGCACAACTCGAACTTACAGCCAGATAGAAGTTCTGCTTCAAGCTGAGAGATGTAATCCTTTTTCGTAGGTCTGTCCGTTGTACCAGTTACTAAAGGCGGACGAGGTGGCCTATTGTGATTACTATTTGAACTATGCACTGGTCCTTCTGCAGGAATGAGTGGTTTCCCCAAGAAATTTTTGTTCCCATCTCCCGATGCCTGTAGAGTAACCAATATCATCAAGTGAGATTTGCACCAGGTAAAAGTTCAAGCTGAAATAGCACAACTCTATTAGGTTGAAATGGTTTTAAGAGCGCGACTCGCTTGAAGGCCTGTAGATAATTATTTTTCTACATTAAACGATCTTAATGAAAGGTGAAATATTGAAGCGTACCGACTCATTTTGCTATTTATAAAACATTAGACCTATGCTATGATGTACTAAAACGATCCATAATACCATTTTTATAACTCAGTCGCTATGTTATCCATTACAAGCGAAACAACTTATTCACGACCCTGCGCAAAGGAGGTTACTACTGGTTAAGCCGTCAACTGTCGAAAGCAGGTAATACAACCTACCCTATCCTCACGGATAACTTGAGGCAAATCTACGACAACTTCCGGTTTCCAAAGTCCGCTAAACTGGAACTTTCTATCAGGTCTTGGTAGGTGCTGCAAGCCTGGAAACGCAACTAGCTGATCAAAAGGAATATCTTTCACCTGTGAATTTTCACCGTGCGGATGATGCGATACATTTGGTGGTATTTGATTCTTTGAAAATGGCACGGGTGCTGGAACCCCACGATAGCCTGGAAATTTATGCGAAACAAATCAATACCGAGGAAGAGGCTCTGGAATAAATTGAATAAAAAACCACACTATGATTCTAAGTTGTCAATTGGATTTAGGTGACGATAAAGTAAATGCAACAAAAAAAAAATGAAGCACTAGAAAAAGCACACACTTGTTTAAGTGAACAGCAAAGTTGCCGTTGAAACGAACTTCAAAATATAAAAATAAGAAGTATTGATTTAATAAACACTAATACTAGTAGATGAATATTAAATAGCTGAAAGTGAGCGCAGACGCTTATTGTTTACCAACAGGAAAAGTGCTCTACTTTGCGAAGTAGGGTACGTTAGTGGCACGCAAGTTGAAATGCCATTGATTTAGGAACATAGGAGAATACAGAACCGGAAGGACTCCGTTAGGCGAGTTACGGTAGAACTGAAGAAAACAGACAACAATGGCTCACTATTAATCCATTACTTACGGATTCATGTAGGCAGTGTATTTTTTTGCCTTGAATGAGGACACATTAACGCTGCCCTTGGTAACAAGCTGTGATTCAACATGAACAGCTTTAATAGGTGTTTTTGTTGCGTAGTTAAAAAACTGCTCTAATTATATAGGCTGTTGATATATAAAAACATGCCAGTATCGTATACTTAGGTGTAACCAATACGCTCAGATTATAATAAGCGCAACATATGATAACATACGATAGAACAATAGGTTTCTATAACCCTCTTTAAAGGTCAAGGCTTATATTCAATACAACATAAACTGTTATACAGTGGTTTCAGTTACAAATGCAAGTTAAGGTAACACAGATAAGTTTATTAGATTTATCAAGACCTTATTGAATTGAACTACACGGCTGGTTTTAAGTAGTGTATGACTTTTAATAATATAAAAAATGATAACAATAATAATATCAGCCTATGTTTGCTTGTTGCTGGACCCAAATCGACTCCACAGAGGGGTCAAATTAATTGACTTTTTTTTCTGGGTCAGAAAAGCGTCACCTTGGGAAGAACTTTGCTTCAGGTGGAGCCCGTTATATAAACACGTTCCTAAAAGCTTCCTTTTCCTCATAAAACGTACTGTTAATTTGGAGAAATTGGCAATTTTTGGTGATTTGCTCAATACCCGTCCAGAATTTGTGAAAGGTTTATATTGGAAAACTGTTTGTTGTGTTCATGTTCCACAAAATGGGCGCAACATGCAATATGGCGCAAAAAAATCCAATTTCCAGTAGAATGGTCGATCATTACTGGAGCAGGGTATAATTGTATCAACCTAACGGGGTCACTGAGCCCAAACGACTCGATCGAAAAAATAGGGTCACTCCAACCGGCAGCTGGAATGGGATAGCAGTTCTAATATAACAGAGCTTGAGGAGATCTGGACGTCGGACGTCTATAATAAACTAGGTTCGGAATAGAGCAAGAATTAAGGTTGGAGGTTAAGTAAAATATTAATTAAATATTAAAATAGGCTTATGAAATAGCTGCAGCAGTATAACGGACTCTTAAAACGTTATATTAAGACAGTGGGAAGTGTGGAGCAGGGTAACTGCAACAGGACATATACAACTACTATACTGACTGAATCAGAGAAAATAAGGCTACTATAACAGAACAGCTGCCACGAAATAACGGGTCAGTGCTACAGAATATCAAATGAGTTGCAACGGGATGATTTTATAGATATAAGTCTGTAGTCTAATTGTAATTTATTTTTCCCAAATATAATTTTCGTTTTGGTGGTGATGTCTGTCCGAATATGGGATCCGTTTCTAAGGTCGCATTTTTGGATTTTTTTTAATATTTATTTAAAGAAACGTTATGCGAATTATATTTTAATGAGATTTTCTATGTATTTTTGCATCGGCATGGAAGTCAAATATTTACGTTAAAGTTTAAGTCAAAGTTACGTCAATGAAGATATATCTAGGCATCAATAGAGCCTTTGGCCTAGCTGAAGGAAGTACCCAGAACGTCAGCTTTCACGTCTAAAATGCCGTTTGAATAACAAACACCTAGCATAGTTTTTTTTTTTTTTATGTAAAGGAAGGGTAACTTTTGCTACCATCTCGAGCACATCTCTTTTGGTACATCTCGAGAAGTTGAGTAAAAATGCTAAACGTGCCTTAATATCTAAAATCGATATTTCGGCGTAAAAACTGGAAAAACCGGACATTTGTTTTTTTTTTTGAGCTAATTACTAACATATGCCAATTGACAAATTGAAGCACCGTCAACATTTAGGAAATACAATTTTTTACATGTCCTCTATGTAAGGTACCAGTTTCCTAACAGTTTTTCTTCAAAAAAATTAACAGATCCTGACGAACTGATTAGTCATACAATGCATCTTCCTACTATTGAAGTAGACATTTCGGCGTGAGCAGGATCAAGAACTAAATGTCGTCAGTCTTTCGTACTGCGACGAACATTTGTTACATGAACCTCTATAAAAAAGATTATCTCATAATATCAGTCGAAAGTTTTCGATGAACCAAATATGACTTATGTTCCTCTACGTAAAGTTCAACTCTCAAAAAAAACGTTGTTTGAAGGGTTAGAACATGAAAGGGTGTTGTTTATAGGAAGCATCTTTTATTATCTTTCTACGGACTATGTAATAACGCTATACATGCTTTTATACCTAAAATAAATATTTGGCTATAAGAACGGTTAAAAATTCTATCATTGCATAGGTTTGCCTGTGTAACTTTAGGACGAAAATGCGTTCCAAGGTTGTTCCAAGTGGCTTTTTGAGTAAATTTCCGATAAATATCAATTGAAAATTAAGACTTAGACTAAATTCAACGAGCATCGAATCCATCCATAAAAAATATATAATGTAAGCTTATGTAATAGCTAGGCGTAACCGCTTAAATGAGCAGGGTAACTACGGCGAAGTACGTATACTATAGTTGATATTAGGTTGGATATAAGTTAGTTAAATCGCTGATGAAGGTGGGTCAAAGCCTACAGGCCAGTCTAGTCAGTGACCAATCTTTCAAGTTAAGCTTAAATTTTGAACTGAGATATTTTATGCGAAAGGCCTTACTTAGATTATTAGAGAAACAAACGTTTTTACAACAATGTTACTATAATATAACTGGATATACCGCTGTACAAATAACGTCGTAGGGTCCCACGGGAAATGTTTACATTATTTACGTTTAGATTCACCACCTAATCCCTTTCGGGATCCAACATTATAACAACAAATGACACACCATAGTGGATTCTCAATCACGCCACAACCTACACTAACCTTTGGGATAACCTCGAGTTACTGGTTTCAAGGGCTAAGTCAGGCCACGCCGTCGGGGAAATTTATTCTAAGGATAGAAACGCCCAGGCGTATGCCACCCCTTAAAGTATTAAAAACGAACTGTCGCCATTTTTGTATTTCTTTAGCTGAACAGCCTTGTCTGAATAGCATCTAAAATTATTCTGAGAAATCTTCCAAATCAGGCTACTCGGTTCCAGCCTTTATTGCTTGATCTGAATCGTACCGATAACAAGACCACCATATGTTTTACTATTCGAAAGACGGTTTCCTTCTGATCATGACTAAAACATCCGTGCAAAAAAAAATAGGTCACAATTGCAAAGATTTACAAAGGGACACCTGATTGTTTAAGGGCGGATATAAGATTATACCACCCCATATTGCTCAAGTCCCTCTAACCACATTTATTTTATGACAAATGTAATTGAACAATCAAATGCCAGAAGATATATATAAGATGTAATAACAATAATTCAAAACATCCTGAATTTGAAGTAAAGACCGGCCTCATGTAAATAAAAATATCCTCATTGTTACAAATGTTGTTGATTGTTGTATTTAAGCCCTCGTATAGCTTTAGCTAATGTTCACTTGACACTTTGCTTCCATCTTATTCAAAGGGGTTTGTTCTACATGTACATATGGTGAAAGAGTTATCCACGATGAAAGCGGCGGTCCTTAGGCCATCTTTAAACATATTTACAAATCTCTGCTCACATTTGTTTTTAAATTGTGGCGTCAATACCGGGTGATGAATAGAGATGAAAGCACAATAATAATCTGTAATCATCTGTATAGCCGTACAAGGGCAGATCCGGTACACCCATCGGACTATGAAATTAACGCGCTAGCGATCTTATATAGCATCTTCGTCGTGACACGACGTCATAGATCGAAAAAACGGGCTCAACATTAATTAATTCGGTAATATTGTACCGAGTTGTTAATGTATAGGGGATGCACAGTTAACGATACATTCGAAAATGGCTAATTATCTTCAAGCAGGCGAAGTTTAAAGCTTTATATAGTGTCGTACCTTCTCCACTTAGTAACAGTATGAACTGGAGTATAAAAACGCTTTTACGAACAAATGGGCTTAAAATGGCCCAAGTGTGTTTTTGAAGAGGTTGTTAAGATAACAGCAATGATCCTCATCTCCTGATACAAGAGCAACGGTAATCGACGCCACTTACGGAAGAACTACTAAAATCTACTTCGATTTTTCATCATATTTTCGCCGGCTGAAAAGTTCGGCAGAAAGCATTGCGTGTCTTGAGGCCAGTCTGGACCTACAAAGTGACGCTTAAGGTAGACTCGTAGTCCCGATTATTCAACAGTAGAAACGCCATAGAAGACCGATCATCGTTAGCAGTACACTACTATTCGTCCGTACTAACGAAGAAACGAACTCCATTAAAGCAAACATAGAAGCTTGATTGCTTAAGAGCTATGTTTGATATAATTTGAAATATATCTGCATTTACATAGTACATCTTATAATGGGTAGCACAAAAACTTAACCTATAACGATTTCTGTTTTGAGAATAGAGGCGATATCAGGTTCTTCATAGCTAAGACAACAGAATTCCCACAAATCGGTATAGGCGTAACTTACTTACCTCCTGACGTGATAAGAAGAACCTTCTGTCCACGGTAACCGCCTCTACGATAGCCGCCGCCTCGTGGAAATGCCGAGTTAGAAGGAATTAAACCCGTCCTACAACCAGCAAGAGAGGCTAAATCATTCTGATTATTTGTGCTCAGTGGATTCGGGCCGTCTTGAAACAGGAGTACGCTGTCTCGGGTAGTACCTCGAGAACGTCCTCTGACTCCTCCCTCCTCAACTGTCGAAACGTCGCGACTCTTGCTGCTCTTGCCTGTTGAATCTCTAATCCCATCTAGAACAAAATGCATGATTTCTATATTTGGTTTAGCTAAACTGCGCTGAACCCCAGATTCACTCACTGGCTTTGGTTGCAGCGAAGCTTGATTAGGACAAAGCATGCATGAAAACACGAGCACTAAGATACTCCCCTTAACTGACATTGTACTTAGGTTTCTACCGTTTCCCTTTCGCGCTCTAAGAATTAGAGATGACATTTTTGTCCTAGGGGGTACGTCGGAAAATTCACAAATTCAGTTCGAGGGGTAATTGGTCACGTGGGATAACAAAGTGCTAGTAACTTTAACGATTACTAGCAGGTCCCTTAACAGCAACGGGATTCACATTATTCCTCGCACCTGTCAAACATCCAAATGCGGAATGACAGCAACAGAAAATTCTACGCGTTACACTGTTCACTCACGAAATACCATTGTACTTAATTTCGCACCGCATTCACTGGTTCTCGTTTTGCGGAGCGGTCACAAAGCACTGAAATGGACAATGGTGGTATTCACAATTGATATTAAACTATCGTAAATTATGTACAAGCTACGTGTGCATGTAGTTTGTGGTAAGCTAAACAGCAGATCGCGTCAATGGTTGGTGGAGTCGTTCGACGTCTCCGATGATTAGTTCGTTACTGCCTCATGCCGTTTGCCTTAAGGTTCTTTGTAGTTCGTGCAGTCGTGCGCTGTTTGTTACAGTTGCACGAACACGTGTGTATGTATATTTGTAAAAGACATCTATCGGCCACAACTTGCTACTTCGACTATCGCAGTATTGCTGCTGAAATTTAGCTGCATAGCCGCCTACATAAATACGCAGCTCACCTATGTAGACCATATATATGGAAATCATGGGTGGTCTTTACTGCTTCACGATGCGTTGGGTGAGATGCAGCCATGGTAATGATATCGGCAAAAAAAGCAGCGCGGTCTACTGCGCCGCATGGTGCGGAACGGCCCCGGGGCCAATCTGACCCTGGCAGATGGGGAATCACAGAGCGGCTGGCGCCCGCCACCCGCTGCCAGTGGGGCTCGTCCTTTCTGCCATAACATTTCTGTCATACTACTTCAGCTTGTACAACTTTAGTCGTGCCGTCGTCTGCCACTGGCAAAGAAGCAGGGGAGGCGAAGGGCGGCGGAAGAACTTTTCAAACGTGTTGCCCCTAACAGAATTAGCGACCAGATCAGCTCATGGAACGTTCCTTCTGTGTACAATGCTGCGAATGTTTTTGTAGCTAGAATATTTCACATGCGTAAATTGTAATATCACTATACGCCGTCGCCTTGTCTATGTGCGTCTCTGGGAAGGCGGGCTTCCGCATGCATCAGCCGCTATCGCCGGCTGCGTTACGATGAATCCTGTTTTCCACCACAGTTGAGTAAAATACCAACAAGTACTGTATTTCTCGCGTGTGTGCGTTTGTATTCTCTGGGTGAAGTTTATACGTGTGTATGATATCTGCGATCGCTGATATCGAAGATGGCCTAGTCATGAAGCGTTACAACTATATTCAAGCTGTATTAGGGCAAGCGGCAACCGTTGTAACGATGCGTCATCTGTAATGCTAGGGTAATTGGCCATTTTATTAGTTATTACTAGCATTGAAGACATCGCCGCTAGATTTGCGTCGATTCGTGCGCTTTTTATAGCTTCAGACAAGCAAGCTAAGGAATAAAAAAAAAACCCGGCAAAGCCTGAATAGTGATTGATCAAATCTGAATTATTATCTAGGGAAATTCCCTACCTGACCGTTGCCATTTAATCGTCACTTTGCTTCCGGCCATATATCGTTTCAATGACTGCTGTTGAGAAGATGCGTGCATCGAGTCGATTAGCAGAATTCTTTTTATCTGGTCCTTTTTAAGTCATAACCTTGTAATGTCGAGAATAATATGCATTATACGGTGAAACGATCGACTTGATCATGTAGACGTATGGAAATAAAAGAGGCTATCAACCCTAGACTTTTGACATTCGACGCGCCACAGGCGGAAACTTAATTAGTGCTTGGTATCGTGCCGTGCAAGCTCGAAAGTAACGTCATTTTTGCCTGACGGTAATCGTGAAACAAAATAGGCCTTGCGATGCCGTTAATAGGAGATGACAATTCGTCGATTCGTGAACTAACCTAAATTGAATCTGTAGGAAATTGATCTCAGGGCTAGCGTACCCTTTGGTCAAAGTAATGTGACACACACTAAAGGGATCTCGTATTCCTTACAACTAAAAAAATCTTCTAGATTTAATGATGTACAAATGACATGCAGAATTAGGGCGTAGGGTATGAATGTAGTTATCATGAAGGCATGTCACTTAGCTGAAAATAATACTATCTAAAAAGACGCATCGATGGCCTGGGTGCGAACCAGTGTCCCTTGGCTAGATCGTAACATCCGTGTTGCTTCATCAGCGCGGTCACAGGCTGCTCGTTACTTCGTAACGGTTTTCCGCGTCATCTTGCAAATCAAAACTTCTAATATGACTTCACAGTCGTATCAGATAGTATAACTTGAGCATTGCACTTGTTACGATTAAAGGTAACACATGTCCTACCATAAGCGCATTACAGAATCGATTATTTGTTACATTTTCAACACCGGACCTATAGTGGCTGCCGCTTATTGGTAAAGACCCCTTACCACGCGAATGCATACTTTTAACAGCTATGAGCTCCCGTGCGGAGGGAGGAACTTCTTCATCGTTTCCTTGTGCATGCTCTATACCACACATCTACAGGACAGTGCCTATTGTTACATTGTCCAATTTAAACGAACGACAGCAAGTTCAACGTTTCTCGATCTGAACCTGAGTCTAAGTCAGTTGCAGTTGTACTGGCGCACTTTCGTCCTACTTCCGTTACGCTCTTCGGCGCTTCGTAAATACCTTGCGGCAGGTTTTCCGGTATCCTGTTCTGCCTATTTAGCTGCCTTGTCTGAGTTATTCCGTAGGCCTAGTGTAGCTTTTCCATTGTTCTTGCCGTTTCTATTACATTGTTCCAGTTATTCTGTTACCATGCTTCGGTTGTTGGATTCTCTGATGTGAATGTTCCACTATTGTGGCTAGCCCGTCATCTCTCATCGCCAATGTCCGTTATTGCTTCTTCCAATTGTGATTAATACTTGCTCTTTTACCGTTGACCGTGCTGAAGTTACTTAATTATTCGATTGGGGTTACCTACATTATTTCAAAACATACTTGATCTCGATCAGGAATATCTCGTGTAAACCCCTGAAAAGCTAAGCAAAAAAAGCAGGTGAAGAAATCGATATTTCTCAATTATTCTCAAGCCGCCGAAAATTCCGAGACACATTTTTTTTTTTTGTTAAGAGTCTAATAAATGCGAGTGCGAAAATCTAGTCAACTTTTTTGGAATCGTACCTGTTTTTCTAAACACCTATAACATTTTGCCGGGAAAATCATTTAAAAAAATGATTATCGCTCAGTTTATGTTAAGGCTCATGAAAGCGCTCTTTAACTGATTTCAGCATATTTGCCTTTTTTTCGTCATAGTGTTTCGTTTTCTCACAAAGCCTATACATAAATAACCGCATTATATATACCGATGACGATCCCCCCTTGACAATTTGGTCCGACAGCAATACTTAAAACGCTAACTAGCCTCTCTTATTAATTCTCTACTAATAGATGCAACGAATTACTTAAACGCTCTGTTGTAAGGAAGATTACTGATGGTGCACATATTACTTTAGCTCAAATGGTAAGTTGAAGATTTAGCACGGTGTGTAACCTCTATCGTTAGCATGGTTTCCACTCCGGCTTCAGCCTCCCAATGAACCCTAACCGAAAAAAAAGAATCTCTCAGTGAAGATTATCAATATCAGCCTAAATCCATAAGTGAATAAAATGCATTAGACTATGATGAATCACAGGCATAAGCTTTAAGTTTAAAAAGCTGTTTAGGACGCTCTATTGAAGATCTACCAAACGGTTCAATTGGCTCCGGTGGTCGAAGTCATACAATAACCGAAGTCGTAAACGGTTAGATGTTTGTTAATATTTGACAACGTACTGAAGCGTTCGCCAAGTACATCAGGGCGCAAAATGAAAAATGCCCCTGCTTTTGACAAGCACAGACATAACGATAGTGGCGTATAGCTACTAGTTCAATTCCTAAAGTCGAAAATAGGAAATATAACAAACAGGTCATGAGAACATAAAGCCATTGTGTTAATTGTTATTAAATGAGACGATTTCAGATCATATCCACATCAGGTAATAGTAAGCAACGAAACTTTAATGGGTTGTAGCTTTACAAAACGACCGCTTAAAAGCTCTGTCCGATACCAAATACAATTTGATATGCTGTCTTTTAAAAGCAAACATTACCTAGAGAGCAATTTTGGCTAATATAAACAGATGGAGCCAGAAAAACATATCTTGACTGCGACTATGTAAGATGTCTCTGAGGCGAAGAACGGATATTTTTAAGGTGGGGTTCTAAATTAAGGGACTGCAAGCATGCGTCTATTCGCTGTTACGTACAACACAAAGAAGCCATATCTTTTCAGAGCAGAGACACAAATTCATTATGCGCCATTTTTAAAATTTTAGCGCAAACCGGCTATTATTTAATCCCTTTATACTGAGCAAAGCGTTAGTGAGACTACCTACATTTGAAATCGGCGACCCTCATTATTGCCAGTTTGGCTTGTCGGAAATCTGAGAAAAACTTCCATAAAGCAAACCGAAAGATTCTCAATTTTGATTGATCAAAAAAACACAAAAGAACACAAGGCTCATTTTTAACTACCAACGATTTTTCTACACAGAACTGAATGATCATTGCAGAAAAAGAATAGATTAGGTCTAACGGTTACTCCTTCCAGTACTGTTTAGTTCTGTCTGTGCTTTTCGAGCTTCATAAGATTTTTCCATCTTTTAAACTTTAAGGGACTTTTTCACACCTTCTGAGCTCTTTCACTCCCTGCATTTTTCAAAATTCTGACCCGTTATAAAACCAAAATTTTATTCCATTTAGTCTTTTACAATACGTTAAGCAATTTATATTATCGCTTGGCGCACGATTACTGTTAAAAATTGTTTGTGTTTGAAACTTTAACTACAGCGACAGGATAAACATATTCTTAAAGTATAAGCCTTCGTTTGGAGACAGTTCTAGAAGCAACGTATAAGTTCTAAACTTAAACGC
This sequence comes from Varroa destructor, assembly GCF_002443255.2. Taxonomy (NCBI): domain Eukaryota; kingdom Metazoa; phylum Arthropoda; class Arachnida; order Mesostigmata; family Varroidae; genus Varroa; species Varroa destructor. Next base: position 42,177,331 of record NW_019211454.1, on the reverse strand, counting down.
CGCACTCTGTATACTAAAGTTGAGAAGCAAAATCGAGATAAGTAAACAGAATAATTCCAAGAAATATAACCAGACGCTCGTATTGCCTGGAAATTTTTCAGAAGAGACTGATCGGTGATCCCGGCGTACCGCCAAGTATTCCTCGAGCAACAAAGGCTGGTCCAAAGAAATGCAAAATCGGCAACATCGACGGGTTGATAGAAACCATTCATACAGAAGAGACCTTCCGGTCTTCGCTCAAATATTCGACTAATAGACGACGTATTCTTTAACACGACTACTGGACTGTTTGTCACCAAACGCCTAAGTTGCCTATTCATAATGGCTGAACGGCTGTAGATGATTATTGACGAAAATCCTAGGTATCTGCTGACTGACTGAGCCGTTTAAACTTGTTTGGTACCGACGCCACCATTAAGGATTATGTGGGGCGCCAACTTCGTGAAATGATGATTTGGTCATAGGCTTGCAAACAAACCTGAGTGTTCTGCGGAGATCCCTGTAGAGAACCCTAAGCTATTCAAAATGCACTTTGGATAAATTCGAGACTTACTGACACTAATTATACCATTGTAAAAAACATATCGATAACTATGTTTAATTATGTAGAACCACTTATCGCTATTTCAGACCGTCCTCCTCCGTATGGCCAGTAACTAGTTGCGCAGGACATGCGTGACACGCCTTTAGCCGGTGCATATATGGCAGGTAGCAAAAATATAAAGTCATCATGATGTATAGTTTGAGAAATATTTTTATCCAGAACCATATGTAGACGTGTTGACGGCACATGAAGGCGGAGCCTCTACAACGCAGGCTCGACCTCAGCTTTAAATTTCAAAACCAACTCAATATTTGTAGCCACTGAACGTATTTACTTTCATAAAATAAGCTATTTCGATTGAAGTTCTCAGGTGGACGTCTACGAATACGTTTAGTGCGCGAGCAGCCCAAGCAGCATCAGTCATATGCAGATCTGAAGCTAGCCAATGAGAACAATGTTTACAGGATTGGGTTAGAGATAATAGCCATGAATAAAGCCTAAGCTGTTAGCGTAAAACCAGCTGAAAAAAGTTGTTCTGAACGATTCGCCTTTTGTAGTGTGCAAGGAGTACCGTATCTTCTGAAGCTTCATCTGTGCAGAAGCAATGAAGGCTGTAAATGAGGTAATAGAACGTTACAGCATTAGTTAAATTGTAGAAAATGTATTATTACTTATATATTAGTATAAGTGAGTTAATATCAAAGCAAACAAACAAACAATTTTATATCTTGAAATAATATGATTCAGCCGAATGTGCGCTATTTAATCTGTAATTATCTTCCGTTTTTTTAGTAGTACCATAATTCCGCCACTGTAATGATCCCATGGTTTCTAGGCGAAAGGTTGTGATAAGTGTTTCTAAAAGCAGGTTAGCACAATTAAAGGAGCTCTGCAGAGGTTTAGATGGATGGTAGTCTGATACTGCAAGATCCGGGCTATACGGCAAATGCACTGAAATTTCGTATCCAAATTCTTTTCGTTTTTGCCGAGCAGCGAAAAATGTATGTAGTATCACTGTGGAAGACGGCGCCTTTCTCGTTCACTAGTTCCGATCAGTGGCGTGTTGTAATCGGATTGATTGTTGACCGAATTGACCGTTTTGTCAAGCGACAACAACTCATCATGGGCGATTCTTGCCAATCCTGCCGACTTCTCTGGCGTCAGTCTAAGAAGCTTTGCCGCAAAGCACATCGTCTTATCTTTTAATTTACATATTCTTATTATTTAATTTTTATTTATATATTTTATTCTTTATTATCTTAATATTTGATCATGCGTGATGAAAACGGCTCGATTTCGTTCGAGCTTCGCAAATGGAAATACATTTTTTCCTTCAATTCATGTAACACGCAAGCATCGAGATTCGTTTTGTAACGATACAATGAGTTTTTTGGCGATGTCTTGGTTATTCATCAACTTTCGTAAATAATTTTGCTACAACCTACAAGGAGCATTTTTCATGTGAAAATTGCCGGAACGAAAACGTCGGAACCATGTTTAAACTGATTCTTTCAGTAACATATGTTGACAATAAGCATCATGCTTCACCCTTCTTTTTTAAATGCGTCTAGACAGCGTTTTTGCCTTCATCGTAATAGAATCATACATCATAGCGCATTTTCTGCGACTGGTATTATTTGAGATATGTGATTTTAGAGCTTTAAAAAGTGGTCAATACCATTTCGGCAACCCAACCAAATATATGTGAATTGTATTAGAAGGAGCTGTTTCCGGTCTGCGATGGATAGCTGGAGAGCTAGTCTTGGACGCGCAGTAGAAACTTGAAAGCTATCCATGTTCTATGAAGTTGTTCAAAACTCTAAAATATATAGTGGAACCTGCATTCACATGTGACGGTTTTGACTTCGGTGAGATTGGTTAATCATCGGAAGCGGCCAGCAATAATTCTTCTAACAAATACATTTCCATTAATTTCTGTATGACTAATAAGCTTCTTGACTGGCCAGGGTAGATCCTCTGGTAAAACTCTGGCCACCAAAGGCCGAACGATCCTGGACCTTGTAATAATTTAATGACTGATAATAAGTGATTAATTTTCGTACCCTCTCTCTTGAACCGCTATGTCGTTTCTTTCGAAATATTTACTAACCTATTGGAACCTTCGAAGGCGAAAAAAACACTTACATATGTTATTAATGATTATAAGTCGATAGGGACTAATTTGTATCGCGTAAATTAAGCTAGATTTTTCCTGTCTGCCATAATAACAGTACGTTCAACCGACTTACTGACCGCGTGCGCCATCTAATCAGAATTTTTATGCTTACTTACTTATGACACGTTGCGCCACTATATCAACAGAGTATAATTAATTGTATTCCCTTGTCTCATTCCGAGTCCTAATTACATAGCTTCTTAAATTGACTTCAAATTGTTGAAGAATCGTCGCTTTGTTTTGAGAACTTGAAGGAGCTCATTTGATCGGTAAATCGGGGAATAAGAGGCCAGGAGACAGAGTCTTTTCTAAAACGAAATAACAATTCTTTATTCTCTTACGATTTAAACGGAGCTGAAGCACTTGGAGGCTTCGTTGGGTTCGTTTTTGTTCTCCACGACGTCCTACAACAGGAGAATAGCTCATTTTTGAATAATCCTGAATGTCCACCAAAACTATTGTCACTTACGCTTTTTTCACAAACAAAAAACACCCTGCTCAGTCTTCTGTGAATGTCTTCTATACTCTGTTGCCGAGCTCGTTTGCATGTTAGTGACCCGACTATCCGGCGAAGGATCTGTTCCTTATTTCCTGAAAGTATCACTACTCACCCCATCACCTAACAAAAAGAGGGTTAAGTTTCAAATAAATAGCTATGGATCACCAAGTCCAGTCCATAGTCTGTTTGGTTCAAAAAAATCTTAGTCGAACATACTCTGGATTATTTAGTGTCAAGACAGCTTTTGGTCCTAAGTAACGTAAGCCTGCCAAAGGAAAACTTACGACGAAGCAGCTCTGTTACAATAATCCAAGACAACACTATTTTAAAAAAAGTCGAGTACAATTGTATTTACTCCATCCTGACAAGTTATTGACCCAGTCATGGTTACCTTTCTAATTCCCTAATAAAATATTAATCCTAAAAAATAAGACTGAGAGAAAATACTCGTTGCATCAACTGGGTAAGAAAATATGAAACGAATGAATTTTTTTACACTAGAGCCAATGACGCGTACAGTTCTAGAGGAGCACACCCCTCGTATATGCCTCGTTTTTGTATGGGTACTCTTTTTAAAAAACTTTTTCCACTCGGGCTTTGCTACAAGTTCTATGCAGGTGATTTGAAACAATATAAATCCATTTAACAGGTGATGGGATCGTTTCAACTGGCAATCGATATTGTGTCGGCGTTGTGCTACACCAACGATATATTCATCTTTGTTCTAAAGTATATGGCTATATATTTTATATACTTCCTATCATATCCGTCCTTAACCCGGCAAAAGACCTAAAAAATATAATTACGCCGGAGCTTGACTTCAGCCTTCATATAAGACAGGCAATTAGATCGGCGTCCATTACCGTTGGTCACACTTCTAGATTTTTTGTAATAGGAAGCTCGACACTTTACATTAATGTTTATAAAGGTCTAATTATTTCCAAATTTTTATGTTATTTCTCAGTTTGGCTATTTTGTATGAAAAAAAAACTGATTGATACTATTCAGTGAGTGCAGAATTAGTTTATTCGTGGAGTTGCCTTCATATGAAGCTCACCTAGGGTGAGCCCATCTCCTCCTTAGTCTTTGAGTCACATTTTAAGGAAGATCGTAAAATGCTTGATAGCAGTAATATATCATACTTCGTTAACATTCGACACAATCGACTCCGCCATTAGAAGACTGTACTGGCGTTCGAGGCGGTACGAACTAAGAGGCTAAACAACATGTTTTAGTAAAAAAAAAGGGTTGAAATAACTCAGACTAGAATTTTACTTTTCGATTTTTGTATACGGTTCTAGTGTTAATATTTATCGCTATTTAGATACCGTAAATGCGCGTTTCCGGCTAGTCGATATGTACCTTATCAACCGTAAATACAAGCTGAAGAATATGTTGAGAATCCTTATTGTTGTCTCTTCTGAGTACAATAGAAAGCCTGTGTATAAGGATTAACCAGCACGGGGCGGTCGCCACCATGTGGCATCAAATAGAGTAAGTCAAAACTGGGGATTAGAAGCGAACCTCGTGTTCGGCGATTTTTTTTCGTGATATTGTAATAGACATTACGTTACATAAGTTACCCGTTGGTGTAAAACGTTATCGGCGCAGTTTTTGAACGACATTTTTACCAAATCGTATTGTCGAGAGGACGTCGTGTCTTGGCCTATGAGGTGAAAAATCATTTTATAAAAAGTATCACCGTCTGGTTGAAAAAAGTTGACAGCTATCGTTGAAAGCTTACCAAAGTTTTTGTTTGGTCTATTGATGGAGCTGAAGAAATAAATTCATATTGAATAAATATAACAACATCGAGAACGAAAATGTAACTACTGCATAATTATGCTCAACCGTTCCTACCATTCTTGTTTAACTAGCTTTACTAGAATCTGTCCTTTGTTGTACCTGAAAAGTTAAAAGAGAATTAAATCGGTCCAATGAGCCTTTTTTCACTGATATGTCGAAACGCCCTTACATCTACCACAAAAAAAATAAATGTCGTTATCAAGATTGCGATCAAAATACCACTAGGTCAACTTGCGGCGTATTTCGGGTCGCAGCGTCTTGTTTGCTATTTGAATCTATTGGGTGCCCGGAACTTCGGCTAAGATATTGGGTTTGGGAAAAATATTGATAATTTTGAGCCGAAATTGACGGAAACAGTTTTTTATATTTTACAATAAATAATTTCCAATTTTCATCAACTTTGAAAAAAAAATTATGGGATTAACGAAAATAATCCATCAATAACCACACGGATTTTCCAAAATCTAGAATGATCTAACGATTTTTGAGCCATTTTATTGCGCTAACGTATATCGACTGTACACAGCATATTTTTCTATGGTCCAGACCAGCATTTATGTCCTAGTCACAATAAAACTGTTGATTTCTTCATTTCACTTTTTCTTTGTTCTTTCAGAATTGCCACTTCTCGTTGGAGCTAGTTAAAATAACTGTCAATATTTTTGCGCCAGTCCAAAATTAAGCATGGCATACCATATTTTGGCTTGCGAGCTAGACGCTTGCTTGAAGTGTACCTTAATTAGCCCAGAATCAGAAAGTTATAAAGATACTGCTATTCTTACGTGAATCAAAAATGGAGCACATTGTTTTTTAGCAGCCATTCAACCCTAACAAACAGGACAACAATTTAACTATTTTAATTTTAACAAGACCAATATATTATTGCGTCTACATCGTTCAACAGAAATAGTGGTACTGACCTTTGTCAAAAAATGATTGCAGAAGTCTCCCGTGACGCATCCACAGTGGTTCTTACTTAACCCATTACTATACCCACCTATTTTTACTCAAATAAATAAATGCCTCTGGGAAACAGGCCACAACTTTTCTACGTATAGATTTTCTCGTTCTTTAGCATTTAGAGAATGGTTTTTCCTTAATTCCGTAAATGACATTTGTCGTACGACTTGGCAACAGCGTGGCGCCTCTCGTAGCCAGGGGCGTAAATAAATTATTCACCATTATAATTTATTGATATGTCATGGATGCGTGCTCAATAGGTGAAGTTCAATGTATTTTTACTCATTGTTGTGTGATTATCTAATACAGGACTAACTAATGAACTTCCATTTGACAGTTTCTTATATATCCCAACAGCTTAATAGGTAATCGAAATAAATTTTCCCCGTTGAAATGTCCTAACTGCTTTATTAGTACACTTAAACGACACTCTGCGGTGCTTTAAATTCATCTAGGAGAAAAGATGCCCACCTCTTTTTTGAGACAATAAATCGTTAAATTTGCTAGCAATTACTTAACAGTATCTTAGGATACATATGCAGGCCAGTTAATATTAACCCTATCCTGTTTCCATTATTGTACTAGAACAACAATGGTGTTGTAAAAAATGTTTTGAGATAGGAAAAAATTTCGTCAACATGATACAACTTGTATCCCTTGTTTGCGTGAACAAAAAAAGACTTTTTTGGAAAAATAGCATGCTGCATTGCAAGAAACATTTTCCCTCAAATGAAACTTTTAAATTTTCTTTCAAAATAATCTGACCACCGAAGCAAACTATCCGTGAAGTGAATTTATACTGTAGAAAAAAATTACTGACTAGTGTTTATCATACAGCACTGTCCGTTCGACAATATTATACCAAAATAAATGAACTTCAGTATTCGGGTGTGAAGCAACTGCGGTTCTTGATGTATTCCCTATGATTGTCGTACGTGACTATTATACCAATTCGGAGGTTGCTCTTAATAATTCAAACACCTTCTGATCGCAGTAAACCCTCAATGAATGAATGAATGAATGAAGTTCGAAGGCAAGTTTCGAAACATCAATTGGCAGACCAATCGACGTTACTTGACAAGGCCTCGGGGTATCTGATTGGTCAAAGAAGCCTTATTTTTAGGCTGAGACACACCACTGCAATCGAGAGGTACGCTCTGGGCCGGTACCAAACACCGAACTGCAACGTCCAGTGCCAGCGGGAATTCATACCTATGTTCAACTGGACCATGTTACAAGGTCGAGCAAATACGATTGTTCATTGACTGATTATGTTCAAGTCATCGTTTTAGCGAAGTCGAGCATGCATTGATTGTACAAATCAACTTACTAACTACTTCTGACAAATTCTGAGCCGTAGTCATTATTAGGTTTCGCATCGCTGAGCCATGCAAAATGTTTTCATTGAATTCAACGAACTTTCAGAAACAAGCGTTATCTACCCAAAGCATTTATCGATACCAGCAATAGTAGTAATTAGGTCGTAGATACACCCTATTTAAAGTTGCCGGCTATTCAGGAGCTATTGCTTAATAGTGCTGTAGCCTGTAAATAATAGCAGTGTTTACTGGCAGTCGTTACATCGTCGAACAACTCTTAGAGACTATTATGACTTTTAAAGCTCAGGGGCAAATTAAGACACAAAGCCAGGAGAAATCCTCTAGATGAAATCAAGAACTGGTTTGAGGTGACAAAAAAACGGTACAGATCGCGAGCAGTACTAGAAAGTCGTGATATGATACTGCACCACCCATCATATCGTTGTCCGAGAGAGCTTTTATTTTTCCTTGCCTGTTTAGCCGTCGCATTGAAAGTTACGCAGTATGACGGGCGAAAAACAGCACTCCTTCATCTCGCGGTTAACACTCATCCAGTCGATCGTGAGGGCTGGTATGTATACAATCATCCTGAAGCTAGGAATACCAGTACTTCACTACTGCGTCCTTTTGAACCAATGCTTTTCACTTGCATTGATTTATTTCATAACAGACTCATGATGTTCCCAGGCTCACATAACCATTTAAATAACAAAACTTATATCGTGCTTATGCACACTAGGAGCAGTAGCAACAACAATTACAAGGACAACAAGTTTAAGTGAGTTATTAATAAGCGGAGTTCAACCGCAGTGTCACAATTACAAGCATAAACAGCTATATTTGTAATGTTTCCAGTGTAGCGTAGCGCTATGGCCGTACGGTCGGACATACAACGTATGAATACTGCCCTCTCATTGATAATGCTACGTCTATTTTTACTTTACTAAGCATACTTTTAAAGTGTGGTCCGTGATTTGGCATGGAAATAGGCACGCGCGAGAAAGCAAACTCTGCGGGGAGAACCCCCCTGCAAGCTTTCTGCCAATGGGCAAGTTACGACACTCATTTCACCATTCGCATAAGACTAGCCAGCCTCGTAAGCTCACAAGTGGCTTTAAAAATACAACCTTACATTGGTTAGATAGTTTTTACCGAAGACTGACACGTCATCTCCGTCTTAAACATACGCAGTAGTCAACAAAATGCATCTATAGAACCAAACGTTTCTGTCTTATACAGCAGAATTATAGTGCCATATGAAGCCTTGAAAACGGTAGTTGTTTGAATAGGAAGGCCACCGTAACCCAATCTTGAAGTTCTTTAAAGAATCATCTAAGAATTTCCGAGTTCTACCAAATGTGCAACGTACGCATAGCACCTATCGTAGCACAAAGGTTCCGCAAATACTCGCAAAAATAGTGCCACTTCTAAAGAGTGGGTAATTGACGTTCCTGGGCGATTTGCGGTTAATAAAACGATAGCAACCCGCCATTCAGTTTTATGCCACCTGGAAACTTGCGTAGCTGACTTACCTCAACTGATAGATTCTAGAACAGCCAAGGCGAACATGATAACCCTACAGTTACGGGAGTGATATCTCGCATAGCTAGTCTTAACGATCAAACTCCCGTCAATATAGCTCATACTTGTACCCAGCCCCTTACAACTAGCTGCAACTGTACCAAAGTTAGAGCGCTCGTTTGTCTTTATGCCTATAGGGGCTTCCAAGCGGAAACATATGACTCAAAGTATAAGAAGCCCTTTAAGCAGAGAATCTGAATTGGCTTGCTTAAAGGTCGAACTTTTCAGCATTAATCACAGAATACGAGAAAAGGCCTTTTTGTCGAAAAACCTCCATATCTGGTGATCCAGGCCAAAAGCCCTATATATATATATAGTGGTTCTATAGTGTAAGCTAAAGCTACGATTGAAAAATGCTGCCGTTTGTATCGTCCGTTAAAATATATATTGAGGGCTGAGCACGTGACCGACACAACGTGTCTCCTCATTTTTGAAGGTCGGCCTTCTGCCAACCCCTTAATCTTTTGGCTGGCAGCCAGTTTGCTAGGTTTTACCAATTAAATTCGACTGGTACAAGTAAATATCAGCAAGGCGGCTTCAGATAGACTTTAATAATGGTAAAGTTTGTATCTGAAGTGTTCCCAAACAATTCGAGCGATAATCAGCCTAGCGATATCAAATTTAACTTCGAAAGTTCCTATCGAACAACGTAATTATCAGTGATGCACCTTTGCATGCGTTCGTTCAGTTGTGGGGTCCTCATAATGGTTCGAACCACTATCCTATATTTGAACGTACTTATCTATCTTGTATAAGCCGGTACTTAGTTCCCAATTCAATTTTACAAAAGCAAGCAACTTTCTTTAAGATTAATGGATTGATGAAAAGCTAATCTTCTAAAAACAAATTTTCAGCCTGGACCATGATACGTAAGTGTTTATAATAAGCCTTTGTTCAGTACTTAAGAAGGTGGATGGACGTAGGTTTGCAATGATGAAGCGTCCGCCTTGCAGTGCAGTGTAAACTCGTAAAATCTATCGCAATATAAAATTTATTTTGTGAACGGTGAAGTTTATGTAAATAAAATTCATAAATATTCGGAGAGCTAATGTGAATGTTATTTAACATCCCCATAGCTGTTACCATTTCCGATATCCCGAAATGTTTTTGACAGATTCGTTTTTCTGGCCGAAAATGTTCATCTTTGTTCAAAGTTAATACTTGTGTAGTATTCGGTATAATTAATACTCGTTATCGTTATTATGACCGACAGGTACACGCCATAGAACCTCCAAAAAGGCTATATTGGACCTAGTCAAATCGGTCAAAGTGTTGCAATTTTTTCGTTAACGAAACTTTAGTTTGATTATTCCAACTATGCTACAATTATTTCTCATCCAGATGGTAAAAGTTTTAGAAAAAAATTTTGAAAAACCACATACTCCATATACATAGTGAGCACATGTTGTATAAAAATGTTAATATTAACGTATGTGTCAATATCTATCATAACATCAACCTAGTATTTTCAGCTTTAGGATATTGATGCAGTACATAAAGGGAATAGCATTTTGGAGAAAGAAAGGAGAACAGAATAACACTTCAGCCCATAAATTTCCTCTGCGGCTTTTGAGCGGTCAAGGAAGTGTGAGCCGGCAACTGCATATCCTGACATCTTTCTTCAACAGATTTCAAGATCGCTGTTTGGTAAAGCTTCTGTCAGAGTAGAACATTTACAGCAGTAAAGATGGGCATGACTATACTGACCTAATTTCTAACTGCTTGGAGTTTTACTTGATTACCGTTAAGTATACCAGCGTCTAGACCCAAACCTGGACAACCCATATTTCTCTTTCACTAGCACTCCAACATGTATTATTGCAGCATCGGGAAGACATGTCCGGGCAGCTCGCGAACATCTGTATTTTTACTTTTCTGCATACGCTTATTTAGTACGCTTGTGTTTAGGCTACATGCCGGTCTCGAGGACATTTTTTAAAAAAAAGGTTATCTATACGGTGTCGCCGTTAAAATGCAAATGACCTCATAGAAGACGTACCGTATGAAGAGGTGAACCCACAACAAGGAGTTTCGTTGAGGAACGGGCTTCATGTAGATTTTCTATCCACCACAACAACGGTATATGCACTTGGCGCTGAAGTTGTTCTTTGAAGTAATCGATCTTGATGGCGAAACCCTGCTATTTGTACATTAAATCAAAACAGCATGCAATACGGCGCCACCATGGATTTGCACATGATATGTATTCGATAGTTGGTAGTGTTGCTATTTTTTTGCCGTGCAATGCATGTGACTGTAGGTTTATTGCACGACGGAAATCGCTTATGAAGCGCTCCATGTAGAAGTAAAAATTCCCTTGACCTAAAAGAATCATAATTATGTTATTGTAAAAACAAGACTTACAAGTATTGCACTCAACTATTGTAGATACGCTTGTTGCAAGGGTGTTTCTAGTCCATTACATAACCTAACGATCGAACACTGATTTAAAGTAACAATAGTGCATAAAGATGTATAAAACCTAATCGCTTTAGCAATGGTCGAGAAATTGAACGCGTAATTGTTTCCCGAATCTGTTCCGCATTTGTATAGATGCATGGGCTAATGAAATATTCCGTATGGTTAGATGGTACAGAAGGTATGGACGATGGCCTTTTATTTGCCATGTCAAACTCGCAGCGCTGAATGTTAACCGGATATGTGATATCAGGGTTTAAGCGCATTCGGGATGTCGCCCAACTTAAACGGACGTAGGTCTAGCTAGAATGGTGCACATAAAGGGAAAAAACGAGCAATTTATACACGCATGGAGAAACATCCTCAAGAGTCCCTCTGCGTCCCTTTGAGAGCTGCTCAGTGTTTTCAGCCAAAAGAACCGCATCACTTAAGATTGTGTTATTCATCATTTGAGCGTTGGGTCAGATACAAAACTATCATGCTTATGGATGAAGTTTAGGTCACTGGAAAGCAGAAGCGTTTTTATAAAAGATTGCTTCCCTTGCTTTCGCTCAGCGTAGCAGCTCCTAAAGTGGTTCTGAAATGGCCATGGATCTTTATGTCTGGTGTAATACTACATTCTACTCCCGAAGAATTTTTTTTAGAGGTATACAAAATTCTCGAAGGAAAGCCATTCATCCGAGAAGCTTCGAATGCATATTCTAAACGGTGATGCATCCGCTACCGAACACGTTCTAGTCCGTACAGTCTAGGCTCATTCAACCTACTTTACCGTCGACTCATGGCCACTTTGGCCATATTCATAAACGAAAAACCGTGTCTTCCTTGATTCGGGCTTTCACGGATGTTGAATGTAATCGAAACAAGATGCGCCTGGCCCCTTTTTATGTTCTCAGTGGAAATAAATCAAATATATTGCAGAAACCCCAAATTTAGAGCACAACTGCCTAGGCGTAAATAGTATAAGGTGCTTTTCTACTGGAGCCTCTTTCAGAACATTACTGATTGGAATATGCTTCTTTTCTCTATAGGGTGTATTTTCAAGGCTCAGCAAATAGGTCGTTCTAGGAAACTCTGCGAAAAGCAAATTCCTATACGACTGCACTCAATTAAGTTGTGAGGAACTTCTCACATGAACTTACTCACTTAACATTAGGTTCTTATATAATTGAGGTAAAGTGGTTCTAGACCGGCTGAACGAAAACAATAGATTTCGAATTGAACCTACTATTGATTCCATATACGGTGTATTATACAAAAAACTTAACAATCATAGGTATATAAACGAATCAGTTGCGTAGACTAGGCACGAACGGATAGGGAATAAACATAAAAATTAGATCTGGCGATTTAAAAATGTGCCCTTTTACTTCTCGAAGTTCTTATAGGTGGGAAGGCTGTGGGGTAGAATTTAGCAGGCTTTTTTTAAAAAAATGGTTTTTCACTATGGCCAAATTAGTACAATGACACTTCTGTAAGGAGATGGGGGGGGCGGGGGGGCAATAATCAAGAGTTCGGGGCGAGCGGAATTTAAATGAAAATAATATTTCTATTTCCTATTTGATCGACATTGCTGCCGATCGTTGTGAAGAGCGTGGGCTTCTCGTCCTAGACCTCTTGCAGGGATAGAAATCGACGTTATATGGCACGGCTATGCGTATCTAGCAATTTAGTAGACAGCGCTTTGTGGGACACGTGCACCTACACATTGACAGATAAGGCTCTATTAACTAGGTAGCCTCACTGAAATAGCTGGTAAATTTTAGACTTATTATTAAGTGCCAAATTTCATGTATCTGACGGCTACTAGGACATTGTACTATATATTGTGCTCTTATTATTAGTAACTAAATACAGTAATTAATTATACAGAAGGTCATTTTGAGCCGAGCTTTTGAACGACGTTCCGACGGTGTTGTTTTACGCTTTGCAATAATGTGTATGCTTATGGGTTACAACCTGGACGCTAGGGTTACCCGTTTGTGCGACGCTACACACACCTAGATAACTTGTGTACGAACAAATCGATATCAACAGCGCCATCATGAAACAATATTGTACTTTTCAAAGAAGATGACTGGGCGTCTTTTTAGTTTTCGCGCCACGCTGACAATGCACTTCCTGGTAACGAATTTAAAATAGGACAGTTGTAGACTAAATAAGCATTACTTTTATTTCATCTTTGCCTTCGTACTTAATACCTTGCTAATGCTGCTCAATGAACCGTTAAATTAAAGGTGCCTCCAAACCAGCTCATTTCACTGAGCAAATAGCCTTAACTGAGTCTTTAGCACTGGTAAAGCTGTAGAAAACGTATATTCATAAACTAGCTTCGACAAAACGTACATTTCTTGTTCCTGCACAATTAAAAATTCTAAAACTTACCAGTTACATAGACTTGTGTATATGTGATAATTAATCTAATCTATTATACGAGCCCGCCCAACCCATCGCAATATCAAACCGTTAAACTTACAAAATTATATAGATCAAATGGGCAGAAGCAAACGATGGATCAATCAAATAAATCAACGACATGATTCAAATATTTTGTAAATAATAAAAATTACAGTACGAAAAATATGTTTAGTACTAATTTTTATTTTAGACAGATTAGATAGCCAGACGATAGTGACTACATCGAATCCTAGAATTACTACAATATAATTACCTATAAGAGCGCTTGGTTTACGCAGTTCATACATCACAAAAACATATACCTGTGAAATCCATCCTCGGTTAGGTAGAGACCCTCAGGCGTGAATATTCATGGAAACAATATGTTACTATTGTTTAACAAAAATCTTATACAAATAATGTTGAAATACAAATATGAAATGTCTGGTCGGACTGGGCCGCTTAGCGTCACTGTGTAGTGCTTTAAAACACTTCGATTCACGTAATAAGTTATGTGTAAATTCTGTATGACGGGCCCTGTTTGTTTGTCCTGCAGTGCTTTTATGTTTTACATAGATTTGATACACAAAAAAACTTTGGCAGAGAGATGGCCTTAATGATCGAATTTTCATGACCGTCAACGCACCAGTTTCTTTGAAAATATCTACTGATGCCACCGTCGACCCGCACAGCTACGTGGCACGTTTTAAGACTCGACATTCTGTTAGGAGAACTCCTTGAGAACTTCCTTGTTGTGGCCTGAAGGACTTAGACAGATTGCCGGAAGTCTTAAGAATAAAGCAAAGGACATCGGGCTGCAAATAGGTCAAGAAAAATTCGCTGTCGCTGAGAACCATCTCAATACTCACCTTCATTATGGTGCTTCTTTCTTTGTATGTGACTGACAGAACGGCGGTCCATAATTAATAACATTGAAGAAAACCTTTTCCTACCGTCTTTTAGCCTAAACCCTGGCGCATCAAGATAGATGCAGATTTAATAGAAACAATACGGCAACTTGTGTCACGTAGTTCTGTCCCCTTTATTTTCACAGCATTCCGGCGTGAGCTGTTGCATACGCAGCCGGTTTCGAAATGAACCTTTTTTCAATATATCGCAATTGATTTCGTTTAAAAACTATGAACATATCTAAAAAAAACATTTGTAAACATTAATTTTTTGCAATCTCGAAAACTGTTAAGGTTTTGTTTCTTTGATGACATCTCTGAACTCACATTATTTGCCATGGGACAGGTTTTTGCCTTTGCTAGGACCAGGACGATATGTCAAGCTGCTACAATGGAGCAGGGGTACTCCATTCGGACGAGAAACTCAAGAACGTTGTAGAAGCTGTGCTCGAGTAATGATGTTTTTTTTCTTGAGGAGGTGATATTTCCAATACGTATAGTCTCCTGAAAAGTATTTATTTTAAGCCTATTATTTATCTCAGAACTTTACCTTTCTTATAAACACCACAGATATCGGAATCGGCAATTAAAAAATAAAGATCTAGTTTTTCTTCCAATAATAACTTCCAGCAATGATAGCATGTTGCTCTGTGAAATAGCTGATTAGACATCATGAGACATCATCATCATTGCGTTACCTACAATAGGACACGGTAACAGCCACTGGTCATCCTCAATTTAAACCGAGCATAGAAAACCTCAATCGATCAACCCAGCATATAGGGTTAAATGAAAGCAGAATAGCGGAGCAGGGAATGCTTCGGCGGGGTTTATTAGTTGGAATAACGCTTTCAAAAACAGCTAAAAATAGATAGAGATATAAAATGGAGACACGAAAGACAAAGTTTGCACGGTACCTACAGACCCTAAGTACAGCACAAAGTCTCCTTTCTACAGTTCTTTTTTCATACACAATGAAACCGCACGTAAGATTAGAAGCTATTGATTATCTCGGTGCCTTTGATGCATGGACAAGATATATGTTGCTATACGTTGAGATCTCGTACCACAATTATTTCACCGAGACTCCATTGTGAATATTTACTACCTTCACGTTATGGTTCGCTGAGGCTGTGCTATGATGAACCTTACTAAGCTAAGGACATATATAGTGACGAGGATTTTTAAACCTGCAGCGGCTGATAAAAGATTGCACTAACAAACCGTACTTATATCTTTAGATGCAACCGGAACAGACACCTCTTTTAGATGTCTAAATTCGTACCTCTCTCGATGTAAGTTAGCTATTGAATGCGATGCAGTAAACTTTGACCTGGTAACTGGCAGCAGAGGGTTCCCCGAGGGGATATTATTGCCTCTCTCGTCTGTTGTGAAGCATGGTTATGCCACAGCTTAAACGACTTGACAAAAATCCGCCATGCTCTACTGACGTTTGAATAATAGCATATCATCGAGGGGAAAAAGGGTATTTCGTCTCTGTGACAGCCTCGAAGTAACTGTAAAAATTGATCACTGCAAGAACTTGATTTCGGTAAAATTTGCAACTACATAGAAAGCAGTTCTCTTACAAAGTTCGGCACCCGATCGACATCAAGATCTGCATCTTATATGATTTAATAGAAGTTTTATGTGCTTGCGGAACGTGATGTAAACCCCACGACGGAAAACTGGGGTCATTCAAGTGATGGTCGGCTGCCTGAGCCATATTTAGCGCCCAATAATATCGCAGTAGACTCTACCACATGTTGCCATTTCGGGACACATCAATAAAAAAAAACATAGAACAAGAGAGAATGGAATAGACCTGTCTTGCAAAGCTCGTCACGAACTTTGAAAATAGACACGGTCAAGCTTATTAAAAGAGAAATTAAATGTTAATGCATCTGAAAAATCAAAAAAAAAAAATGGACACACGGAAAACTTCAGGTGTTCAAGAAATTCTATATTTTTAGCTAGTCAGAGACAGGTGGTAGTCACAGCATATGGACTA
The DNA here is from genome assembly GCF_002443255.2 of Varroa destructor. Lineage (NCBI taxonomy): Eukaryota > Metazoa > Arthropoda > Arachnida > Mesostigmata > Varroidae > Varroa > Varroa destructor. The sequence goes on along the minus strand of NW_019211454.1, from coordinate 42,160,712 downwards.
AAATATGTAAAAGCTTCAACATGCAACACCTTATGGCAAAACGCTTTCTCCAGTGTAATATACAGGAGGACGTGGTTGATGTTTTAAAAGATTGTGAGAAATACAAGCGCCAGAGCAAGCGTGGATCGATGGCTCACGAAGAGAGATTAAGATACAGCCGGATAGAACCCAATCCACCTAAGGCTGTTAATTGGTAACAATAGTTGTGGACATAACATTACTTTGTATTCATTTTCAAGCGAACTAACAAAAACAAAAGTAGATTGTTACATGAGAGAAGCTTGATTGTATAATACACTAAATGCGCCAACAGTCTTGACCTAAAAGCTGCTATGATGTTGCTAAATAAAAATTTCCGCAGACGCTTTGTTAGGGTGCAGCCGTCAGTATCTTGCCGTCTGCTTCGCTGGCGGTAATCATAAAATTCGAGTATTGAAGAGTTATGTATACCAATTCGCTATCTCATGCATAGGTAACGTTTTGTAAAAAATCGATTTTTATTAACGTAGCACGACAATGCAATACCTGTTACATCACTGGTCAGTCCAGGAAGCGGTGCGATGCTTGATGTGCCAATAACACCCTCATGATGTGCTTGATTTAGAAACTGACGCAAAGAGCGCCTAGTCTATTTAGAATAAAAAAAAAAAAAATATGATAAAGGTCGTACGCCGGAGAAGTTATACTGAGAGCTAAGAACCGATAAGGTACATAGAGGCGAATCGTCTGCTAGATTTTGCTCTTGTGTTTCTTCTTTTGCTTGCCGCTCGACAGATCGTTAGATCAGAGCATTTGCACATAAAGAAAAAATCCTTTTCCGAATTCGGTCAAACAGGCCACTGCATTGACAAGTCATCTTGAATAGAACGGACAACTGTTCCTTCATGAACCTATTAAGCAGCAGACACACAATTATTTATAACTATATATGTGTGTATACAGGATGTTCCGAAATACATATACACTATGATTTAAATGGATCACTTTTTACAGTGCAGTAATTGGTGTTAATTACTTGAATTTATCGTGAGAATCTTTTAGTACGCGAGCGCCAGGACTTCAGTGAAAGGCGCGAACCTTCTACGCAACAGAACCGAGAACCTGCATTTTATTACCGTGACAAATAGAGTAGATATTGATGAGATTTTTCTAATGAAACGTATTGGATAAAGAGATCCCATAGAATGCGTTGTTTATTCTTTATATCTGGCGTCAATAAATTTTGCTTGTTGGTCCAAACGGGAAAACTGAAAAATTAAGAGATCTAAAAGCGGTAGTTGAACCAACGACCCGCTGTTCAGTCAACAGCATATTGACCAGATAATCTTTAATATTTGCAGTAAGTAAATGTAGAGGCTTTTGTTATTTCAATATTGATTATACGTAAATAAACACCATATATGAAGCTGAAATCATTATGTTTATCATACATTTCTTGAGCCGCGTTGTAGATATGTGTTTGAATAAAAATATATAAACCTAGCTGTAGAATATCCTTCAGTTAAGGAACAATGATGTTTTTAACAACCTGCAGAAACACCAGCCAAACAATTTCTATAATAAGACACGCATTAGTTTATTTTGCGTCAGTATCACTCCTAACTTGACAATTTTCCCCTACAAATCAGCCGACACACTTTTATGGGTTACGTATATTTAATCTCTGTTAAATTTACTTTCTGCATGGAATTGTCAGTCTTGGTTTTTTACCTAGTGAGCGACTAAGCAGATGTCCTGCCAGGCTTGATTCGAGGTCCAACTGAAGTACATTTCATTTAAGGTCGACCCTTAGCACAATCTGGCTGACCTGAACAACAATTTCATTTGTACTTTTTACTGTGCCGGATTTTGCTGCCCTGTTATTTAGGGTAGTTTACACAGACCGCGTTTAGACTTCCAATTTTCATCTAACTTGCCGTACGGGAACTACCTGCACATGTAACTAATTCAATATTGTAGTCAAATCAGATTAGTAATTTAAGATTTTTCAATAAGTTAATCACTCCTACGAAAATGATTATTTTCTTTTTACTTTGAAAGCCCGAACAGGCCAGGGGAATTCGATGTTAAATTATATATAGACACCTGCTGTAAGAACATCAATGCATGTTATCCCATGTCAAACACACATATCGTCAATTTCGCATAACAGGGGCTCTTCAAGCGAACTACAGTTGGATGAAATATCGATCAGAAACTACATAAATAAGACGGACCAAAAAGCATGTGTTTGTAAGGTAACATGGCACACCACAGCCTTGATTTAATATTTCCTCATGATGATACCATGGTAGCGTGTACGAAAATTTAGGTATTATACGTAACTGCGACCCACGTTACCCCCTCACCCCCCGCCTCCCGTGGATAACGCCACCCGCACTAATAGAATTTCATTTTATAATTTACCGCAATCTAAAGGACCTGTGATTCTTGTGGACACGATAACTTTCATGACTGACATTGATTCCGATCAATGAACGCTCCTACCACAGCACGGTACTACCGAAAAACAAGTTCCGATATTTATGATCACCTGCTTACTCAGATCTATGAATGTTTCGAATCAACTACACAGAATCAGATACTAATGGGAATTGTATTTACGGTCAGTGCTGCAGCTTAGCGCAGTCTCCTGAAGCCTGATTGCTGTCATAGGCATCTAAACAATAATCGGAAAAAGCACCTGCTTGTTGGCCAGTTCTATATGCTGTCATGCTATAAAGTTGTTTTTATGGCCTGTTTGCTAATATTTTCGTCAGCATTCATTGGATAGGGCAAGTCAAGGCCGACCGGGCGATAGGGTAGTGAAAAAAGTGTGCATCAAGTTTAAAATAAGATGACTCAAAATAAAAGTATATAGAGCAAAAATAGCTTTTTGTCAGCATTTCTTATAAATCGAAATTATGTAATATCTGTATGAATAAAATTATAGTTATTCTGCAATCGACTTTGGGATTAAACAAGAGGAAAAGAAGCAAAAAGGTTCCATATCCCTTTGACTGCCTTATTTGTCGATTGAATTTTGCTTCTTCGGCTCATAAATTCGACTGAAATAAACATGAGAACCAAAGTAAATATACGTTTTCACCTACATCGCGAAAACCAACTGCGCGGCAGAAGTACAGAGCGTGTACATATCGATGCGCAACTAGACCTCTTCGCCAATCAGCAACAAGTCCATACGCTTTACCATAGATTTTTATCGCATTTTCAATTTCCATGTTGTCAAAGAAAAATAAATAGCTGTCAATATAAGCGTAGTTAGAGTAAGAAATTCTAGTACCTGGCCAGGCTCTACCTAACAACAGGTAGCAACGAAAAAAGCGCAAAGGTTTTCTAGAAATGCACTGCAACGATAGACGGAAATGGGAGGCCACCAGGACTTCCAAAGGACCGTGTTGACGACGCACAGCCACGAAGGGATAGTCGGTCATTAAGCATCGCTCACAAGAACGCTAGATGGGCGCAAGTTGGAAAGAATTACGCCAATAATTTAGAGACTGGGCTTTTATACCTTAACCGCGTCCGAACTAACAACAATTTATTATAGAATGTATTCTTTTGGCTGCCAGCCACGCTGCGTCCAACATTCAATTGTCCTTCGACTGGCAATCGCTCTTACAACCGTAGGCCATCGCCGAATTCTCCAACTGACCTGCGCCCTCATGCCGTCGTTTATTATCGTACTACGCTTCCGGCGCCTTCCCTTCCCGAAGTACGAATTCGGCAATTTCGTGCAGTATATAGATGCTTACTCCACGCACAGAATATGCCCATTCGTCAAGTCCCCTCTATCGGCACTAACCCTTGGCGACCTAGCCTTCCTTTTAGTCGCTTACATTAGCATCGGCGACCAGCTAGACCACGATCTAACGGGCCTACCGATAATAACGGTCGCAACGGGGATGCTTTTCCTTGTGCGACAATATGGCTAGTGGCTTTCGCAGGCCGCAACCGTTGGTCTCGCTCCCACTAGTAGGTATTCCTGTTCACGATGCATGTTTTCGATGCTTCTCAGGAAATGGCGGCTTTTAGTGTAATTTTAGCTTTGTGAATTTTTTTGTTGCCTCATGCAATAACAGACTCTAGACCCCACTCGACATCTTTACAAGAGAAATTGTCCCGTCAATGCCGGGAAACCGCGAGCGTCGCTGTGATAAACGCACTGATTGGTACCGCGGGACATTAGAGCGCATAGTCAACAAAATGCATCGATGTTTCCCAGTAGCCTTCCGATAAGGACACAGTGGAGTCCATAGCTTGCTCTACCCGATTTATATACCTTAGTTCTGGACGCTGATACAAAAAATAGCTGACTAAGCCCCCCTCCCCGTTTAACTTCAAAGTTCGTATCAACTACATTAGCCCTCCGGTTCCGTTAATTAAGAAAATATGTTTGAACTAGTTCAAGTGGGCATATATCCATTTGTTGACTAAAAATGCTTTAACGAGCTAGCTAGCGAGAGATCGGCAAAACACAAGCGGTTCTAGCGTCTCTTCCAGATTCTAAATCCCACCTCGTCGTCCTGAAAATCGACTAATCGCTCTCGCGTTTCATCTACGCTCATAATTACACAAAAAGTACATAATTATATATAAACAACAGTTTGATGTCTCCAAAACTAATCTTTTACGTGAATGAGTTCTATTTATCATTCTGCAAACGTACTCTGACAGCGGGGTTTACAGGAAAAAGAAAGGAGAAAAATAATCCAACAGTCACGACCCTAGGGGACGCTAGGCTTCAATTAGCATCGTACTTGCCTTTGAAAATTTTACGAGAAATTGACATCGTCTTATAAGTAATTTCACACACTCAACATTTCCTTACAATACGTTGTCAATTGGACGCCATTAGTATCATGGCATTGTTAACGTATGCCTATTATTGTCGGGCAAGAGGTCCAAATCAACAAGGTTGCGAATACGCCGAACGGGACGGTTACCTGAAAAACGATTGCGCCAACTTTTTACAAGACGTTTTATATCGATGATAGATGATATTTGTTTTAGGATGATAATGATCAACTGTTGCTACAAACGCGTGCTATACTCAAGTTAACATACTCGAATCGAGCTAAGTTTGTAGATGATAAGTTCAATTAACGAAATACAACTTTCATACAAATATAGTTGCAGGTTCTGGCGTGTTTATGGTAGCAAATTGGCTTAAGAGCTTATCCAAAGTAGACGAAGGGTTTGCCAATTTGATCTAATCGTTCGAATTGGCAAACAGTCTCCTTTGTTGTTTGCGTTGTTTTCTGAATGGCATTATGGACCTTACCGGAAATATTCGACGGACGTCAGCAATTTCACAAAGGCGCACATAGTCGATCGATTATGTGTCGGCCTACTTTACAAACTTGATTATGTATTGAAATTTTGAGTTGCGTTCATACGGGATGGCAAAACAGCAAGTCACAACTACTACACATCTTTACACATGCTTTCAGTATCAATTGTACAGTTACTTTTTGGTCGTGACCACTTCGCTCAAAAATTAGGTGTTTTAATAATACGACGCACGTTCTCAGCTAACTCCTATCAGTTCACCGGTCCCGTTCGTCTGCGATATCACAAGTCCAGCTAGAATGATTTGGGCATGACCATGCGTCACACTGAAGAGCGCCCGTATGTACGTAATTCGTCAGCCCGGACATCTATTGCTGAATGTCCATGAACTTATGGGTTGTATAAATGAATAGAAAGATCATTTGCTGACACAACTGATGCGTATATACGTTGATGGCGTTGATTTGTTTGTTTCAGAGACAAGCATATTGTACTCTTTTTGCTTTGGATTTGACTATAGCTTTGTAAACTTGCACTCGAACCCTGCCACCGGCCGCGGCTACCTTTTTGCTTTCAAGTCGACTATTATGAGATTTGTTACTTTGATACTATTGATTAGCAATAGATTACATGTACACATTTGGACTCAGCATAATTTCTCTAGGACGGCTTATGTACGGGAGTATGCTGCACCAATAATCCTGTGTGTGTAGTAGTGATTTCAACATCGCATTCGGTGTTTTCCCTAACCCATGGCTTATTCTAAGTTTTCTACACGTTGTTTCACTTCAATGATGTATTTTGCATTGGTTGAGACGACGACCTACAGGCGGAAAACCAATAGTATCGCAGATTTTGTGCAATACTTGCAGGGAATACATTAATCGCATCAAAACCTAGCTTTAAGGTCATCTAGAATTCACCACTACTACGATAAGTTGTAAAAAACTTCCGAAATGTTTTTTGTTATCAGAAGTGGCGTTGACGTAGAGTTTTCACCTAAGAATCCAGCAGAACGCCAAGAACCAATTCATGAAGGCTGCTTACCCTAGAGGATACGCTTTATGTTTAGTAAATTAAAGCTAAAACAGCTGCTAAGACAGGAAGCCAAGGCTGCTATAGTGATAATGACGTCAACTGACCTCATTTCCTTGGAGCACGGTTCGTAGCTCTTTGCTCCGTCCATTTGGCAGTTTCAGTAGCTCACTTCCAAATGGCGGCTATATATGCCTCAAGCTCAAAGTTATGTCAGCTAGTATGCCCCAAAGATCAGTCACTTCGTTGCAACGCGACCTTTTTACCTGTCTGGATCGCGCTTCAATAGGTTACCAAGGAAAGTTAAAATATAGCAGTTATGTAACGCGTATACAGCAATGAAATAAGGCTGCACGTATTTTTTACGAGTTAATCTTTATTTCCTTCCTCTCGTATTTTACTAATGTAAGGCATGAACTTGTACAAAACTTCAAACGTTAACAAAAGTTAACGTCTGCTTATTTACAGCCATCCACAACGGACCCATTTAGCTTTCACAACTAACAGCAAGAATTCACAATGGCTATTTCATTAAATTGTTCAAGTGTTTTCCTTCGTTTTAAAGCTTAAGTAACCGAACACTGCCTTAGCGGCACCCTTTGTTTTTTACACATTATCTACACCTTAGATGAAAAGCTAGGTTCGAGGAATATGCATATCATGCATTGAAAGCCCCGTACCAGGTATGAAAAAAAAAAACTAAAAATCTACGTGATCAATTCTCATATACGCAACATGGGATCCCATCATGTTTGCTACAAATACGGGGAGTGATACAGACTGATGTGGATATAGAAAAACCGGCCACAAAGGATAATTCATACGTATTGTAGGTATATACTTCACCGAAATTATGATACACAAAATTGTTTTTATTCCTTTTGGCAAAATCCAAATATTACAAAAGTACAGAACTATTAATCCATTATCCTATACGCTACACGTTAGATCTGTCTATCTGTAGTGACAAACACACCGCGAACCCGATAAACTGTTTCGGTATTTCCCTATTTGGCAGATGACAAGGTAATCACGTCTGTGCAATTGGTGCCCCCTTGACGTGGCGATGCGGCCGAATTATTGACGCCTCATCCTTTTGTTGCGCCCGCTAAAATAACGTTGAATCGCCTTGACCAGGCAAGTCATCATTATTAGGTGAATCTTAGCAAACGCTATTATAGGAAAACTGTCTCCGGCTCGCAGTGTCATATGCAATGATTTATTTTTTACATTGGACCTCCATTATATGTGGAATATATGTGTATATATATATGTTAGTAACTTTGTATATATTGTTTCGCGACGGCGATCGATATCCATGTAAAATACCGTAAGCCAAATAGACCTTTGTATCGAAGGTATGTTTTAAGGTCATCGATCAAAAACCATTATACCTGTTAGTAGAAATGTTTTAGTGTGGATACAAAGTTTTTTTCTTACTATTAGATGAATTTCTATATGCACCAGTCAGCTTAAGTGTATAGTGTCATCTTCCCAATGTCGGCCTCAGCACCACCCCACAATTCCTCAGCGTTTTCATTCGAATCATTAGTACAATTTTCGTGAGCCGCTGTTGCACCTTAACGAGAGCTGCACAATGTAACCTGCAAGTATATAGACATCTATATAGAAATTAACGTATACGTACGTCTATATTCACTGTTCATTGTGCAGCGGCCTATCTGTGTCTACATACTTAATTAACACGCGTAGACTTAGTCATTTCGCGCCGTTTTCTACGATTTGTTCTTCACCTGTATATTACACAATGTTAATTATATACAAAACGTCTTTCAGACATATTGGCGATAGTTGTTTAACTGGCGCGGAGCGGGGCGCCAATAGGTGTCACACACCGGGCTTAGTTCACGTATTCTTTATCGCTTCGTTCTTCTCTTGTGTTAAAGTGCGCTCCCGGAAGACTGCAATGAATTGAACAGGGTTTATTATCTCTTGAAGAGCAAACACCGTTACAAGTCGTTAGTATACAGATTTTTGTTTGGGGGAGAAGGAGGAAGAGGGTAATCATTCTAGAACTGGAAATACCTGCAAACGTCAGAAAATAGGAAACGGTTATCTTAAGAGATCCGAAGAACCAATTTGTTCTTTAATATGATGACATAACGGACGTCCCTTATGATCCACAGGTGGCGATATGCATGGCTACGACCGCCATATCCGACCCCGTCAGACCACAATACCCGCACTGGTACAATTTTTCTTGAGGGGGCAAGGAAGGTGGTAATACCAATTGCTGTTCCTCTCGGATTCGCTGCTGCTGTTGCTGTGAAGGCTGCAGTCGCAGCGTGTGACGTGGGTGGCCAATCTGATGTTGTAATGCAGGTGCGACCGGAGCTTGCACGTGGACTTGAACAGAACAATTATTAGGTGTGCGATGTTGTGTCTGGGATTTTTGTCCAGACTGATGAGCAGCCTGCTGAAACGCCGTTCCGAGATAACTGTTCGGCTGTGATGGTATCAGACGATGCAGGGCTCGCTTCTGCGACATCCCGATGACACCGTTGTTGTTGTTGACCGAGTTCGATGGGTTTGCCATGTTCTGTACAGTATTGGGCAATGGTGAATGATGGATAGCCTTCTGCACAAGCTTTGGGGGTGACGGTAATAGTGCCGATGTAAGACCTAGATGGGTTGTGACAAATTTCGCGACCGGTGACCCTTCTTGGATCTCAGCTGTCGGCCCATGAACAGTTCGCGGCGGTGATACAGCTAGAACAGGTGGATTCGGGTCAAAAGTGGCCATGTTTTCGATCGCCGGCGTTCTCTTGAACTGACAATGATTGGTAGTCTGTATGGTTGGTATGCACGTTGCTTTTATCACAGTAGGTGTCGCAACAAAAGGCGGCCCCCTTGGCAAGAGGTTCTGGATATGTTGTTCCTGGTCTGAGGCTAGTCCAATTGCATGACCACTTTCAACAGCCTGGGTATGCACTGGAATATTATCAATATGCTGCACAGATGTATCCACACAAACGGGCGCCACACGCTGAACCGGGATAACAGCGCTACGTGGCTGAGTATTCAGAGGTGTTACAGATGCTGATAATCTATTGTTGTTAGTTTCTGGTTGGATTGTAGCACTGGGAGATGTTGCGAGCAAAGACCGCTTCACAAATGCTGTACGCGTCCGATTTAGCTTTGATGGCGGAGTCGGCGTGTCGTCCTCCAGAATAATTACTTCACTTGAATGTGATGCTGTTTCTTTAACAGTTGATACGACGGAATTTAGTATAGGATCTAGCCTAAAGGGTGATACTTCAAGGTTTGATGTACCTTTTAGGTTGCGTTCTGGGTTCGTCAAAGAACTTTCGCTTAAAGGTGTCAACGTAGTACCTGCTAGCTGTGAAATCTTTTCTGTCCTACTTTCAGCGACTCCGACTCGACGTGCTGGCTCCTCTTTAAAAAATGTATGAGAAAGTAAGCTTTTTTTCCAGGAGCTAATGTCCAGCATCTGCTGAAGCCTTCGTCGAAACTGGTGGTTTATTGGGGCGCATGCAATTTGTCTTACTGACTGCTTTTGTAGGTTATTATTGGGTTCAAAGATGCTTAGCCTAGCATTCAATGACTCACAAAAAGCAGGGGTGCCTTCCTGTGCCCCCATTCGACAAAGATCATTGGAAGATGATTGCCCACTAGCCGGATCTAATTTGGTTGGAGGTGAATGGGGCGCCGTTTGAGCTTCATTCTCTTTCGAAGCTTCTTCCGGTTCATCGGGAAGCGACAGTAAATCAACGAAATCTACAGGTTCTTCTTTGACGCTCAGATCGGGCGACGTTGGAATCGGTCTAGATTTGAGGGTTGTGTCCAACTTTTCTACCTCAGATTGATCCGCAGCGCACTTCTCTGGATGCTCTATCTGACATTCTGTATTGGCTCCTTGAGTCACGAACGGTTGGTTAAATTCTCGTTCACGATTTGGATTTCGGCGTTTAGTAATCTTTATTCTGGCTTTTTTAATTCCAAAGCAAGCTGGACGGTTTGATGGATCAAGATATCCGTTTAACGACAAGGGGTTTGCTGGCGTTTGGCTCTCTTGCGAACTAATACCATTTCCGTCATCAGGTGGATTTGAATAGGATGATGTTAATGATTTATGTTCTATTTGCGGTAAAGGCCTCTTTACTGTGCCAGGTGATGCCAACGTGTCCTCAGTACGACTGTTTGCTAAAGAAGTCGTGGAATCTACCTGAATCAGATCACCCGAAATTTTTCGTGGTGTTTGTTGTTTTCCACCAAATTGTCTATTTACGCAAGCCCTTTTGTTGTTACCATTCTTAGCAGGTACATTTTCCTCAGAAAATTCCATTGCTTGCAAGCGTGCTGCTGACGCGATCGCCTTTATGGCGTTCTCAATATTTGTTTCTGAGAGCATAGGACACGTCAGGTCATTCATGGACTCATCGGACGCAATATCTACTGAGAGACCATTAAATTTAAGGCAGTACAAGTCCTCTTTCTGAACCATAACATCTTTAGGCTCGCCTGCAGTTTTTACAGACGTGTTCGGTGACGTAGGTTTATCAGTCATTGAGGTTGTCTGCGATTTTGGTGTTTGAGACAAACCTTCTGCTTTTATCGGTGAACCTCCCGATGTTGATTGTGCTGGCGGCAATGACGATGATTTGGAAGAAGGTTCAGCCTTCGCTGCTGCCGCGACCAACGCCTGTAATGACGCTTTCGTTACGGGGTGCTTCGAGACGGACGCTGCCGATTTTGGCGCGTTCGATATTTGCTTTGTCGATAATGACGATGACGTCAGCTTTGCCGACGTATCGTTAGGCCTATTAACCGGGGTCGTCGGCTTCGCTGAATGCAGATGCCTCGCCGAAATCGAATCGATTGGACCCAGTTCGATTGCCGATTGTTTTGGCAGGACAGGGGGGTTGACATTGAAGTTCGCGCCGGATGCAAATGTCTTTGGTAATAGCCGCTCGATGCTTTCACTCGGCGTTTTCAGGCTGCGAAACCTTTGCATGAGGTTTACGTCCATCTTGAAAACGTTTTTGTCCACCATCTTGATGCTGGTCAGTGGATTGTGCTCAGTGGTTATCACGAGTCTAGCTGTTACGGTTGTCGGCTGGCTATTATTCTGAAATCAGAAGGACCAGATACATACATATATACACTAAGCACAAATGCCATAACGCAGGAATATACGACAACTGACTGTTACGACCTGTTCGCATGGTACTTGGTTATCCCTGTGTCACAACATCAGCACCCGTAGAAGCAGTAGCAGGCCCATTCAGTAACGGAAAGTTAAGTTAGAACAAATCGTCTAACGCGGCAGTTTTGCGACGGATGCATTTACCAGAATTCCAGGAGCGGTGGAAGCGGCCTCATCTGATATACCACTTTACTACTTTTACCTTTAAGAACTGCGGTATCGTATCAAAATGCATCGCTACTGAATAATATGGCTGTACCGCCTTTGGTCAGAGCCCGTCTGATCGAGCGATTCAACCTACTTATCTATCCATCTGTTGGTAAAATCTGAATGCGTACGTATATGCAAAGAACAAAAGTATAGCCGTTGTCGTCCTTCCTGCCAATCAGTTGATCTGTTAATCAGAAAGTTTGTTTGTTTTCTATAGCACAATTTTCATCATTGTCATGATTATTATCGCGCCCGATACCAGACAAACTGCAGACATTTTAATAACAATGCATTTTGTGCTCACGTCCACCGTCCCGCAATCGATGCGTACCTAACCGATAGAACTATGGTAATGTAAAGCTGTTCCTTTTAGTTAATCTCAAAACGAGAACTATGATCTTTGGGCTCGACTATGGCCAAAACTAACTATGGGCCTAACAGAGAACAAAGAATACACTGACGAAATACGGACAAATCCACATCGTATATATCGACCAACATTATCTTCATCACGTCGCGTCCTTTAGCTGTGTCTTCTGTTCCTTGTTCTTGGTCGATAGCTAGTTAAAGCCACTTCACTGAATTCAACGTTCTTGCCTTAACCCCCAACTAGCTTCATCCCAATTGTATATTAATGAGAAAAAGATCATGGCCACTTAAGCATTTAATACAACAAGTCCCAGAGTAAGAGTTGATTCTGCTACTAACAGATGGTATCTTGTGTTCTTCCACCTAAAAAGGCGCATTCGTTCCATCAATTTCAAAATCACCTCGCCGGCCACACTATATGCTGTCACAATCGTTAACATCAATATAAGCACCGTCTTTGATCTTAGCGGCCTGTCCTTGCTGGGCACCGTGCTTTTTTCTGCTTTATCACCATCAACACTTACCCTAAACAACTTTTTAAGATGCACGATGCCCTCGTTCTCGGTTCCTTCTCCTGCTACTATTGAAAGCGATCTAAATCAGCAGCGCAATCCTTTCGTCCCCTTCATTTAATCGTCTTCTCCCTAACATGTTAAAGGGCATCCCGATAGGGGCCTTTAGCACGACAACGGACACCGTAGCCGCTGGCTCTCACAGTCGTAATTACGGTGGTACTTAATAGAAGATGTCGCTATCGAAACTAACACAACAACTGCAGCAGCAGCAGCAGCAGCAGCAGCGTCCATAACGGGCAAATGACCGCGTGCACACGGAGGCCACGAGCTTGCAAGAACGGAACGAGCGAGCGAAGAGTCAACGGCACCCGGCACCGACACCCGTCGTAGAAGCTGATAATCGAGCATCGGCGGCTTCATCCTCGGCGAACAAAAAATGGTAACATTGGCTGTTGGCACTTGCAGCGACTGTACTCCACTTCACGGTACTGCGGGCAGTCTAGCAGTTCCGTCGCGTTGAGCTACGTAAAGTAGAACTCTGCTTACCACCAGCAATGGTCACGACAGCACGGACACCGCAGCGTTGCCGCCCTCCTTACCCTGCTGTTGGTATCGTCGGTGTCGCTGAAGTTCGCTAACGAGCGCCGAACCATGCATGTGAAAATCGCTGCGTTGTCGTGGGCGACGCCGTAGTCCACGAAATGGATGGATATCAGCCAGTATGACCTAATACAAATGAGAAAAATAAGCTGAGTTGAACAGTGGAGACACGCACCGCAATAGCCAAACGGCCAGATTTGTTTTAACAGTTACAGAAGTAGTCGTGATAACCAGTGAAGCTATATTGCATTACTGCCATCCGTTCAGTTTAGTTAAACAGCATTTCGTAGTAGCCCTGCACAAGTCATCTATTGTCACCCGCCTGTTTGGTAGGCATTCATCCGACTGTTCGCCTGGCCATTGTTGTTCCGTATGTGTTTAGTTTGCAGCGTTCCGTTGCGTTGTTCCTCCGATCACACGACTTATTATCCGTGATGCTTGCGGCTGTGGTGTTCAGTAGCAGCAGCAGCAGCAGCAGCAGCAGCAGCAACAGCAACGACGACGGGAGTTACGGCTGCGCCGTAAGCTCAACCGCCATCGGCTGGAGGCGAACCGAGAGACGCGACAGCGCGGTCACCGACGGCGATATCAATAGAGGCGGCAGCGGGCGCCACAGCACCATCCTTGCTTCAACTGACGGCGAAGTTATTCTTCCGCTGGCACACAGACCCTTATGGCACGTTCACTGGCGCCTGCCTGCTGTGCTGCTGCTATTAGCTGACTGGGTTCCCAATGCTATCATCTTACAGAAAGGCCACAGCAGCAGCATCAACAGCAGCATGCTGTGGCGCTCAACTGTGCTGGCGACTAGCGCTGCTGAAGCTGCTCCTGCCGAACAATATGGCGGCCGTTTTGAATTACGTGGCGGGCGCAGAGCAAAGCAATATGAGCATAAGCCGTTATCTAGCCGCCGCACACTATCGCAGGAGTACAAAATAGTTCGTATGAAGGCAGACCCGCCGTCGGTCAGAGACAAAATGCGTACAGTACACAAATCCATGTTCGTCGAACGAAATAAGGCAAAAACGGAGGAATTCTAGATAGAATCATCGCAACGCCTATCTTATCTAGCTAGATGTGTTGTGCAATACTGTGGCTGTGTCTACGTCCTAGACAAATGAGTCAATGCTATGACAATGCTCTCCTCATCCGGAGTGCGTCGGTCGCGTTTGGCTTTGTTGGGCAGCGATCGGCTATCTGTCGTTTTCTATTGCTGCAGGCCGCTCATTGGCATGATGGTTGGTTTTCGTGCGGTGTTGATAGCGGCATATGAGCGATCTTCCGTCTTGTAGTAACAAGGCAAACTAACAAACATGCTGAACTAGGTTTAATTGCTTTTGTGTACGTGTCTGGGTAAATGCAAGAGCGCATTATGTTTTCTTCAAGTGTAATAGTTTCGTTTTGCCGACCCGCAATTTATACCGCCTAATTCAACCACTTATGCTAGATGCATTGAGGTAGAGTTCCGTGTAAGGGGAGAGAGAGAACGGTAGAAAGTTCATGCAGATAGGGGTTTGCTGACCGAGTTATGACAATGGAACGGTGAGTTATGGTCAATTTATTCGGCGATGGAGTGCTTTACTTTTGCTATAGACGCCTGTAGATATAGACAGGTTCCAGTGGGTGTACTGTGTGGGAGTCGTCCAGTTATCACGACGTAGTGCGTGTCTAGAAATACGAAATTGTAACTGATGGCCACACGTGTTTACGAATAGGAAAAGATAAATTCGTGCATTGTTTTAGTATAAGTACGAGGGCCGCTGCGTGTTTTGAGAGACCAGCTAGCTGCCTTCGCGACAGCACCGAGTAAGCTCGTTCGCACTTCCTGTTTTTTTCTCGCAAACACATCCTTAGTATAACATCGTACTCTAATTCTTAATTTATGATCATATTTGCACTTAATAGGAAAAACCTATCAGTATAGCTGTTCAAAATTGATTATTACTAAGCCTTACGTTTGTAACACTGCGGTCGTTTCAAAATAGGCCAAATTAGCTTATTTTAACGTTGTTGTTTACTGGCGCGCGCGTAGCAGGACCAGAGGCAAGCTGCTCAAATGATTAGACGTAAGTTTTCCCGATATAAGGACTTCGTAGAGCCTTAATCAACATTTCAAATAGAAGGCAACATGGAAAAATGGAGGAAGATCAACCTAGGTGTTAACTGCAGTCTTTGGTTGACATGATTCAGTGACCCAATTTACTATCATGTATAGGCAGAGATGCCGCCCGAACATGTAGGCCAACTAGCTGCCACATTTGCGTTGGTAAGTAAGCCAGATCGTGACAATAAAAACAAACACACTGGAAAACGTCAAAGCTGATACTGTGACCGCATGTTGAGAGCGGTTTATTACACCAAACGTTATTACAAATGGTTATTTCTTTGTTTTTTTTCACCCTGCAAATTAAGCCAACGAAATCTTTTGGAAACGAGCTAAGAAAGTCTCTCATGTGTAAAGGAGTTTGCTGTCAGGGGTTTCGCCGTCGGAGATTACTGACGACTAATCGCATGATCGTACCGTCGGCCATCTTAAATACAATCGCAAAGCGAACTTTTTAAAAGATACGTCCCATTACCACGTACCCGTGCAAATGCAAGAACGAGCTATTCAATAGGCTTGCGTAATATCTCTGTGCATGTACCATAGCGAATGGGGTCATCGTATCGTGCCAAGTAAATCTCCAAAGAGTCATCTTCAACGACCATTTCCTACCGCTTTCAAAATGTTTAGCTTCATCATCTCTGTTAAGTAAATATTCTCACCAGCTGAATTATACTGCTTGTGTTCGTCAATGTCTTTCTACTTTATTAGGCAGTCGAATTTTACAATAACACGCTTTGTTCCTTTTATGAATCACTGCGTATTTAGTGCTAAGGGCAAATGGCTATGGTAGGTAATAACAGTTTTTTCCCCACTCATTGTTTCCTTGGTAACTGAAAAGGTGGACTTTAGAAAGAAAAGTTCTTCGGAATTGGAGGACCCGGGCCAATCTGTGTTTTTTCCTACACGCGTTCACCATCATTGACGTGATTCTCGCTTTCACTCTTACACAAAGATCCAGTAAGGACAGATTTGTTCGGGTCGATCTTCGTCTGTTGGTTGACTCTACGAGATTTCGTTCCAAATCTTAGAAACGTTTTTTCCGCAGTTCCTTTCTAGGCTTTCTATACTGATTATTACAATGCTTTGTTTCGATTGGGGAGCGAGTTACTGTCGTCACTCAATATAAATATGCTTTGTATTGTTCTTCAAAATCAGCATCTCGGGATTCAATCTTCGACTATCGATAGAAACGTCACCCTCCTTGCGATCCTTACGACAAGACTGGAACTAGATTTGTCCGAAGCTCCTCGCCATTCTCGACTATGCAAATTTATGATCATGTTGTGCTTTACCAGACAATACATACAAATACTTGCACTTTCTTTAAGTAACAGCTGCACTTTCTTTAAGTAATAGCTCATAGACACGACTTTTCCCGATACGTAACGTCCGCTAGGTTAAGATTGTGGCATTTTTTTTATATATTTAACAAATATATTCAACCCAGCAGTGTTTCTTGCCAGCGCGTGTAATTCAAGTCTTTGAGAAGGTCTCTCAAGTTTTTAGATATGAAAATTAGCCTTTCTGCAGATGGAACATCAAGATTTTCGTCAAGGTAAGTCTGTTTACTGGAAGTAGTCAAAAACCTTTGACGCAGTTGTCGAAACCGTTAGCAATAAAAGAAAAGTTATCACATTTATGAGCAGATTGTTGTTCTTGTTTATTGTATCCATTTCTTATTGATCAGGCATTGTGTACCGTTGGAAAATTCTGAGCATTATTGTTGTTCGGATAGCGGATCAGCGACACAAAATTCTGTCTGGAATTTGAGCTGTAAAGTTGGATATATATCCGACAAAGAATATCCCGTCTACAACGTTAAATTTTCTCCGAGCACCTAGAAGGTTTGTTCTTAGACTTTACTAGTAAAAATGTATGGCCTATGTGGCAATCATTCGTCACATTTCAAAGGTGACCCAAGGCGATCAAGTGTATTGTCTTAGTAAAAACACTACTCTGGAACATGATAAACCACTTGAGCCGTACATTCAACGATGTGGTTCTTGTCCAATAATTTCTATCTGTGACTGTTTTTTGCCGCCTTTCAGGCCTGAATAGTTGAATAATCAGCTTTCGCTGTCTGGCATATTGAACTCAACCAATATTGGAACTCGTAAGCGTTACGAGTCAAAACTATACGATTCTAATAATAACAGCTTTGTCGAACAAAGAAACAAATGCAAAGTTTTCTAAAGGCATACGACACTTATTGATCAGTAAAGAGAAATCTAGACAATGAATAATAGAAGACGAAATCGGCTTGCTTAGATGTCCAAGATGTTTAAGCAATTTTTTGCTAAGTAGTAACATGCACTTTAGTGATATTCCGGTACGTAATATTAAAAAATTCCAGATTTTTAAACTTAAAATTGATTTTTCTAGATCTTTACTTATGGCAGTAGTGTTCCAGGGAAAGACACAACCGTTTTTGACGTATGTGGTCGACGCTCGACGGATATATGAACGTCGTTTACCCATCATGTGATAGGATGCCAAGAAGAATTTTTCATTAGATGATATTTATTACTATTGTTAGTAGTAAATTCTGTGTGCAAGCGTTCTCCTGTTTGGTATCATGTGGTACGTTTACGCAACTCTGAACGATCATCGTACGCACGTCCAACTCGTTGTAGAAATATCTTTCTATAGTAGATACAAGAGCAGTTGATCTACACGTGGCAGGAGAGCTACGTACAGCGTTACATTTGGTTAAGATAATTTATCGCTAGTTAAATTTAAACAGTCAACAGAAATATATAATTTGTCAAAATTCTGAAAATATCACAATTTATAAAAATGTTTTACGGAAGCAAGATGTTCGGTGGAGTTTCGCAGAACGTACAAATGTCGTGCTATGGAACGCTGATTCAAGCAATAACTGTTCGCTTATCTTCTAGATTAAGGACTAAACGGGACACATCAGGAATCACCAAAATGTTATAGAAGCAAACTTTTTCAATAGTGGAAAAAATCCAATTTACCATTCGTGTTTTCGCTATCAATGATTACCATTTAAGCATTTGTGCATGATAGTCCCATTGTTTAACCCACATGGGACAAAAGCACATAGGTCATTTAATAATGTCCTATAACTCTGTAGGTTCTGCGTGAATTTTGAAGAACTCGCGTGACACTTACCGAAATCTTGCTGCGACAAGAATACGTCATCGTTGAGTTCCATACAAGCAATGATATCGCCTATGCTTTCATTCATCTTTGTCTCACCTCGATCGCCCTTCCCTGTCGTAGAATCGGACAGGAAACCGAAACCTTAACTGCTTATTTTGCAAGACAGACCAGACGAAGCAAATGTCAGCTAAACACATTGGACGTTTGAATCAAGAAGATAAACATTTTCGCCGACGCGGTGCCCCTCAAAGCAAGCCGAGAGAGTTAGGCAAACAGAAGTGTCACGAAAGGATACTGATAGTTATAATATACCTATGCATGCTAGCTAGAAGTAAGTTCTTCTAGAAAAGCTGCATGAAAACTTCCGGCGGAAAATTTGCCCATCGACTTGGTTTTTTGTCTATCATCGTCTCGTTGTATCCTTGATTGATAGTGCGTTTATATAGATTAACTCGAAGGTGTCGTCGAGCCTCGCTACCAGCGACTACTAAACCGCTTATGATTGTTAGCGTAGATAAAATCACGTTGAAACTTTTGAACACTACACACGAAAAGCATTTCATTCTACAGAACAGATTACAGCATAGAAGCATTTTGACCGGAGGTATTCAACTCGATTTCAGTGACCCATATAGGATGCTCGTGTGCGTCCCTGTGACCCAACTAACCAGGCCTATTTGATGGTTAGTCTTGCAAAGGTCGATTCATTGGTGAAGCCGGATTTCTAGTCTACTGTGAAAAAAACTACGAAGCAAGAATTGAGCTTGAGACTGCTTGCTAAGATGATTGAAGAATAGGTCGTTGGGAATGGAAGTTGCTGCTTACCGAGGAGGTCTATTTTATTCAGCCGTTGACTGAGCCACTTTAAGCCATAGTGAAGTAATTATGTGACCCTACTTATCGTTCAGCTATTTTGCTTTCATTGTTATGTTTTTCCAAACGATTCTAGAAAGGGCGTTTATCTTTAGTTGTGGCTTGCGACGAACAAATGCATAAATAGGTAAGCAATCCGTTTGTCAATTGGAAGTTAAAAAAACTTTTAACCTACTACGCTGGACGGTAAAAGATAGTGTACCGCCTTGAAAAGCGAAAACTTTTGCCCAGCTGATCACAGCAATACCTTATAGCGACTGACAAAATTTAAGAGTTAGACAAACAGTTGCGAGCTATATAACGTACGCGTTTCCACGTTAAATACAAGCAGAATGGCTGTTATAATGTTTTCATTATTATTAATTTGAATACTTGCTAGACACGAATCTTCATTTGGTAACATAGACTAAGTGGGTAAAAATTGTTTGGCAATCACTAAAGTTAGCGACAATACATTCTGATTGTGACCTGTTAGTGACGGAGAAAGCTAAGTTGCCTGCGTCTTCAGGAAACGCAATACGTTGCTACTGGGTGCGGGGGGGGCGGGAAGGAGTTCGAAATGACCGGAATAGCTCTAGCCTATCGACAGTAAGTTAGGCATAGAAGACGTGCGGCACGTTGCTGCTTATCTCGTTCAGCGTCTCGCGTATTATTCCGGTCTCTGCTTGGTCCAATGGTACGCTCCATTTGTGCGTACTACGATGATTTTTGAGGAAACAAGCGTATGGTTTCTGAGTTCTAATATGCTAACCGTAGTAAAAACTAGGTAGGCCATTGTACTCGCCTTAGACCAGTGGTAGTTTGGTCTATCAGATCAACCGTAATATCTTTTGCTGAGTCATTTAAATGCTGTCATAATCAGTGGCGTGGGGCACTCAAGTAAGACTGCATAGAGGGGCATTCAAACTGAACTGTAAGCACATTTTTTTAATTTTAGTAATTATAAAAAAAAGAAGGCATGTTCAACCACAATTATAAGTCTTACGTGTCGTTTTGGGTTGATCAGTTACGCTAATAAATGGGTATTTGCAGCAAAACAGATTTCTCAAGTGTGTCAGAGACGTTAAACGAAGCTGGACCGAATGGCCACGATTAATCGATCGATGTAGAATAACGCAAAAGTGGAAAAAGTTTACGCCATTGAAAAGCCTACTTAGCGCCAAAAATAGCAGTGCTCTTTGCTTATAGTAAAAAATCTAGCAACCTCTTTGTCTAGGAAAAATAGAGCGTTCTATATAGTCTTTGTCCCATATAGCTCCGCCTTTCTTTTATATAGATTAAGGCGAATTCTAGTTCGGTTTAGATACATACCCGTTCTCCGTGATAGCTTAGTAGGTAACGTATTTGCGTGACAGTCTTAGGGACACGTCATGGCCTTGTTTTGAATTCGGGCGTAGATGTGCGGCTGGTTTTGTGCTGGGAACCAGCGTACGTAAAATTTGAAATATAGAGAGATGTTAAAAGAGAACGATTAAGTTCTTGTCCAGTTGTCCTGGAAGAAGCAGTCTGATGAACAGATTCAGCACGGTGTATTTCCAAAAAAAAATGTAATTTTGTAGTCAATTTGTCATTCCAACAGAACTACGTGCCGCTAAAAGACAAACACATAGACAATATGTGTGTTAATAAAGCAAGGACGTAGCGGAAATTTTCCTTTCAAACGTATACATTAGTTTTTTGTTTTGCTAATGCTCCTTCATGGAAGCTAGCTTTAAAGCGTTTCTCTATATCAGCTCTTATGCTTAGCCCTATCCTTATTCGTTGTATTGGCTAGTAACGGCAATATCTTCCGCATACAACAAAAGCTTGATCGGATCGTCTTCCATAAAGGTGAGCCGGGTGAAAAAATCATTAACAACGAGGATATTTGGTAAATGGAGTTTGGCTTGTCTCCTTTGACACGGCCTAACTGTTCGTGCAGTATTAAAATCAATCGGTTATTAGTCTTATTTTTTCTGTTTCATCATAGCGCAATGTCGTTTGTCAGAAACGTTCTAATGTGTGTTAGGCTTAAGAACAAGGATGAACACGAACTGTCAAAAACAGAATCTATGTATCAGATCCAGACAGACCCACGCGCAATTATTGCTCTTTATCGCATATATGTTCGCTTTTACTGTTAGGCCGTAGTTCGCAGCTTTTACCTGAGGGCCTATTTTCCAGAACATCTTACACAACGCATTGATGTGCCTCGATCAACCTGCGCGTGCCGTTGTTGATAGGTCTCTTAAGCGTATCAGCTATTTAGAAGATGAAGGCGCCAAGGGACTTTTAATAAAATTACGTAACTAAATAAATATTGAAATATCCGCACTTAGAAGTTGTACAGAATAAGCTACGTAAGTTCGATCGTTAATAACAATTTTGATTAATACGTGTTCAGTATCGCTTGATCTTCCGCCGTTTTGAGCGGGCTCTTACTTGAATATAGCCGCTCTATATGACCGCTTGGATATACTTAGCAGCATTTCTAGGCTTCAAATACAATTTTCGTTTTACAGCTGGATGTATATATATTGTCAGGAGAAGAAAGATGTCCACCAACTTCAGATTAGCAATTCGAAGACTTTAATTGTCACATTAAAGAACGTTAATGTGACAACTAAGGTCGTACATGCCCATTTTGTTCCAATTCATTAAACGCAATGTTTTCTATTAGATGCGATATTGATAATTCAAGCTTAAACATTCGATTTATGTAATCCACACACGGAGTAACTTGAGTTAACTAGGCCGAGGATTTCTTAGACGAAGATTTGGCGTATTTCTCCATTGAGAACTCGGTTGACACACACGCCTCGGGGCGACTCTATTGTCGAAGGTGCATTCAATAAACAGCCGTTAACATTCCGGAGCAAATACAATGATTTGCAAGCCATAAGAATGCTAACAACAGCCGTAAAATAATTCGAAGATACAAACAGATCCAGCATTGAGACGTTTGCGGCGGTGAAAAACGACGCTTCTACAAGAAGACTGACAGAAGAAGATCTTTCACGGCAGGTGATTTGAAGACACAAAGCTCGCCACCCCACATCTCCGAAAGAAGCCAACAAAACCACTAAAAGCTTCAACCAAAATTTCATACGATCAGTTTATTTTCCCGCGATATAACTAATACTGCATAGGGCTATGTGTATGAGAAAATTACAGGGGTGAACGTTGACACTGGACTAGCAGAACCGTTAGTTTCAAATGGAGAACGAGTAACTTTTTTTAAGCGCAATCCGTAAATCTGTCACTCACTCACTCACTCACTCACTCACCTCATAACTTTTCCAAAAATCTAGTGTGTATAATATATTCTCTAACAGAGTAGATTCAAACGCTTGCGAAATTATCCTCTCTCTCGCTATATATATATATATATATATATATGTACACCCATTTCCATCAAAACATGCTGTTACGATTTTAGCCCAGGTATTTGGGTGGCCCAAAGTACAAAGTCATCGCAAACGATGTAACGGGTCGTGATATCAACATTTTGGGAAACTTGATAGTAGGTTTGTTCACTATAGACGAAAACCGCAATTTCAGATGTACACACTAGAGAATACTATCGAGAGACCAATATAACCCATACGCGTATTCATGCAATTGTTAACTGGACCGAACTCCCGTTATGCCCAAATAGTTTGCGTCCGACGGCTGCTAGTTTACAATTACCGCAGCTATTACGATAAGCCCGGAAAACAGACGGAGAGCCCACAAAGCACTAGCCTTGCCCAAACAGCCTGCAGCACAGCTAGCTGACGAACCGCGTTATTGGGACAACACTTAAGAGAAAGGGGATTTTTCCTAACCCTCTAATAAACAAAAACTTTAACGCAAAGATTCAAGCTGACGATTATAATCGACAGTGTACATACTGCCATGTTACTTTGGAAGAGGCCCAATGCGTTGCACAAGTCCCGACTTTCTCATTTCTCGTACTAAATACGACCCGTGACGAACCCATCCCGAAACCTTATATCCATTTCAAGGCTTACAGATACTATTTTCGGATACAACAAGTAACGAACATGCCACTTGCGCTACCTTGTCAGGAAACCCTGTTTTGTATTTCTAGCACTGAGAATTACGTGGAATTACCATGCATTGACCAGATAGATACCATAGACCAGATAGATTGACCAAAATGACCAGATAGATAGCAATAAATATATGAAATTTTCTATAATCATTTTTATATGTTTATTGGGGAAAAAGGCGACCACCTAGCAGAAGCGAATTAAAATGATTTAGTAAATAACATCAATAATCTTCAGCGATTTATTCACTATGAAATGTCCGTCGTGATGCAGTGGGATCGTTATCTCGGCTCAAGCGTGACCGTACACACATCGATTCGTGCCCAAAGTCAACCGAAGGAATTTTTAATGGCGACATTTTTTGTGAATGTCTTGAGACGTTTTCGTTACTATTTATTTTTTGTTCAATTTATTATATATTTTTTGTGAATCTAGAGATCGTTTGCTGTGTTTAGTGTGCTAGTATAACGTTGAGCCCAATAGCTGAAATGGAAAATTTCAAGGTTCTTAACCATTTTCTAAACAAAAAGCCTTGAAGCAACCCCCCACTTATTTTCAACATGCTCGAAACTACCGTTACGTCTATTATGAATAGGAGAACACGACGAGAGGAGTACGACGTAGAACTTCAGTGTGTTTTTGCTTATCCTTAGATCAAAGGTACGGCATAAAAGTTGTATGATTCGAAGTAAATTTTTTTCGTATGAGAAGAAGCACTCAGACGTGACGTGATGTCACGTTGCGGAACGAACGACTGGATGCACCCGGTTACCTATCGCAAGCACCTTGTTCGGCCTAAAAAGAGTGTGCCTTTTCTAGATTCGTAAATTCTAAAATTTAATTACACAGAATATTTAGAGTGTGTTCAAAAGCTTGTTCAAATTACTTTTTTCTGTATTGTACATTTTTACTTAATATTCTACATATGTATAAAAGCTCGCTTATTTTCCTTGTCTAATTGTGCAAGAACGTAACGCACTGCTAATCGTATGTAGACATAATGCGGATTAAGCATGTGCACTGCATCATTATGGGGTTCGTTCTTCAATGTATGTTAAAATGGCAGCACCGTAAATAAACTCAAATTTACCGCCCTACGTTGAATCAATCAGCGGCAAATTTAGCTTCTTTTTATTTTTAAACCACGCCAGCCTCCACTCAGATCTATGATTCCGCGCTACGAAGCATGTCAAATAATTTTATCTTGAACAATTCGCTATTTAAATTAAGACGTTTCCTGTAAGCAGGCAGCAAAGGGGTCTGCATGCATTCAGTATTATACAGACGAAGACAACTTTGCAGGAAGCGAATTTCCGATGTCACTATATTAAGAGGTTCTAAGGAACCTGAAGCTTGCACGACGACATCTTCTTGTGTCGAGGGTTCCTGGGATCGTCTAGATAAGCGGCACGAGACTTCCACTGCAAACGTTCATATAGTGTGTTCGCAGTCTTTGGCCTGACGGAGGGAATAATCGCTCAGTGCAAAGTCATTTGCTGTGTGAGCCAATACATACAGTAAGTAGAGAAGCTCTAAGGTAAAATGGCTCACAACAGGTTTGGCAGCATACAGGTGCGATTGAGATCTTCAGGTGGATTGTTGCGTAAATGCTTTTCCTAGGATAAGTTCAAGTTCTGCTTATTTCGTTAAACTGTGTTAATATTAAGGCTGTGTGAGAAACGGTACGATGAAAGGACAACTACGTTCGAATGACTGGGGAATGGCTACAGATGGTCTCTTAGTTGCAAGAAGGCAATAGAGACAGTTTTTGTCAGTGAGCAAAACAATGCATGCTGTTCCAACTGGACAAAATTAGCCGATCGTGCATACACGGAACCACGTTTCGTTCGGTCATCGAAACTGAAGTGCGACAACTGTGTATAGCCTATGGGCAATACGGAACAGTTTATCTGAGCTAAACACTTATTCGTCGAATGAATAAACGAACGCCTTTTGTTACTCTCGATCTTCTCGGTCTTCGGCAAAGATCAGCTTGAAAATAGCCTCAGTGTCCATTCCGATTTACTAGTGCCATCGATAGGTTTGATCTTATAAAAACTGCCACGCCTAGTGATGGAACTTCATATGTCGTCTCGTGGTCCTGGCTAGACCGTCAAACAACTTCGATTGTTCCTGTAGTAACATGAAATTTGTAAGTTCTTCTCTAGTTCCGGTATACTAATGTCAAATCGCTCTCTAATCGTATGATTTCTCTAGCAAGCTGATCACGTAACGCGTAGTTTACTCAACATCTGTGATAGTTGACCAGACAAAGCAACAGTGCAACGTCTCAGAATTGGTCTCTCATCGTCGAGCATAATCATTTATCGGAACAACAATTTCTCAAGTACGAAATCTTCTTGTCTTCTTATGTTTGTGTGTCTTCAAGCCCATACCCACGGGTTAATTCGTGTTTGCACTACGAGTCGAGCCATGTTTATCGATAGTAGTCAGCTGAGTTGACCTTTACTCAAACGATATTTTCCTACGTACGTCATGTTGTTGCCTGCTTGTGAGTTCGTCATTACTGATTGCTTACTACATCTACCGTCAATATCTGTTTGACCTTTGTCCGCGTTCTACCGTTCTGCGTGGACAGCTTTTTTGGTTATTGGATAAAAATCGTCATTGTTGCACATTTTATGATTTTATTTAATAATTAGCCACACGTTTCTAAACCATATGTCATGGGCCCTGATCTCAAATTTTATGTGCCTTCGACGACCAGGCCCGTGCAATGCAATCCAGTCAGGCTATACAGTCCGTCCCAAAGGCTTCGCTGTGTATTTAGATATTAATCAGTTGTCTTGGATTTGTCAAAATTATTAATTCGTGTCCAACGACCACTGTCGACTCTGTCGAATTGTTCAAACGAGCAGACTGCTGTATGTGCGCGTGCGTAAAACTCAGAACGCTTTACCGTGAAAATGTTCATTTTTTTGGGTGTCGATGCCCATATCAAGCATACTTTTCGTGCTCGTTTTATCACATGTTATCATTGCGTAATGCCTTTCTTTTTACACAGGACAAACCTCCCTTCTTGATGGCCTGACCTTGTGAGCTGCAACTCCTTGACGCCAGGACATTATTGGAACAACGCCTACTCGTTACCATCTCCGAACTCCTTCTCGTCTGCCAGTGAGCTTTCAATACTTCGAGCTCGTATGAGCATCAAATAGTCGCAAGGCTGGACTATGACAGAAAAGCATATTGGCCATCAGACATGTGTGTTTATTCGCTCGCGTAGAGCCGTCGAATTAATACGGCTTCATCTCCCGAGTGTTGCTATGCCCTGTACAGATTACTAAAATCTACCTTTTAGTAACTATTTAAATTGCATCAGTTTGGTCATAGGTAGAATTTGTTGCATTATTTCTGTCTCCCAAAGGTAGATGTGTTTGATATCCGAAACTAATGTACTGATACCTTTCATTGTACGTACTCGTTAAATCATATACATCACTACAAATGGCTACAGCTAGAAGTTCTAATTACCGCACATGCCCCCACAAAACAAGGAGGTGCTGCAAACGGTTTTTTCGAAAATATAGAACTTGAAAATTGTTTTTTTGTTTTGTTCTTAATTTGCAAACCATTACTTCATATGGCTCACTCGTAGTACGAAACGACGTCTATTTGCGCACGGACTCAAACCGAGACGAACCCGAGTCCTTAAGTTTGACAGGCACACACGGTATCCACTCCGTTGTCACGGGTACAGGCGAGATCTAGCAACGGTCGATGTCGCTTCCAGGGGCGGGCATCTAAACACAGAACATGTCAAACATCAATGCGTGGCCATCATAGTTCACTCTACTTTGCTATTGACCAGTTAGGCGGAATTAACACACAGCAGGGCGTGTTAGATTATGGAAGCCCTAGGATTAAATTTTCCCATCTTCCAACGAACTGCTTTCTCAAGCTTTCGCTTGTACGAAAATTTGCCTTATTGTCCACTAAATCTGGCTCAATTGTTTTGCTGCCACCGACGCGACCGCCACTCGTTTGGGCGGCTATAGACGACTTATGGTAAACCTAAAGGATGATTTTTAGGACTCGCGGGGGTGAAATGATTCTGCACGTAACCTAAATGCACTGCATACGTTTGACCTCGTTAGGCGGTGGCGCTCAGTAAAACTGCCTCGTCTATGACGACAAGTACGTTGAAGTGCACTGGTGACAGTGCTGGGTCTTTTTGGTAAGTAAGCCACATATTGGTACGCTCTGCTCGTAAGCAGAGGGACCGAGATGCATGTCCTTAATTACATACCACGATATATTGGGTTTATGCTCAAAAAAACGCCACATATTTATTAATAAAAGTCGTTCCAACTTCGTTGGCCATTAGGCGCTATCAGTCCTTACAGGACATTCACCAAAGGACATAGCGTTATCACTTAGCAACCTTTCTTACATTTTCTTAGTCGATCCTTAGCTTGAAGCGCCTTCCAGCGTTGGACTGCTCCATAAGCGGCTCCGAAATCTTTCTGCTACGCAGGGTAAAAGGTGCACGCCCAACCCACAAGCGGTACACACACAGCCCCCAAATGCCAGTTCTTTTAAGGTTCTTTTTATACTCCTTAACTTTCTAATCTAGGCTGTTTGAATGGCATATTAACCCTCATATAAAATACACACGTTCCTCACAGCATACCTCATAGTATCTCAAATACATATTATAGGAGCGAGCAATTTTTGAGAAAAATGGAAATTCCACTGTTGACTATTTAGAGTAAATCTTTATGGAATCGTAATTGCTTGCTTGAATAATAGTTACGAGAGGGCCATGCTATATTACTACTGTCAGATTTATAATAGAACCCATCGCGCCTCAACTTCGTTGTCCTAAGTATCTCCATCAATGAAATTGTTAAAGTCATCCCATTTTTGCAAATCTGATTCTTAGTTTCAGAATATTTAGACATGCAGGGTATCTGGCGAAATACTAAAGTGAGCAATATTCCTAATATGACTAAAAATATTTGTAGATGTCACTAAATATCGAGATTAGTGAATCAGCAATTACTGCGCCTATGCTGATCTGTTGGTTTCTAAATAGGAGCAGAGATCCGCTGAGTCCGTACCTCATCGATACAAGGATTTGTATCTTCACGGGACGAGCACAGGATTCATCGTTAGGTTCTTTAGTTTGGCCCAGCTTTCCAGTATAGCCATCTGACCGCCGTATCTTTGCGACTTTCGGTAAGTACTTTAAGATTTGTTGCAACTGCTATAGTTTCTGTCTTGTC
Organism: Varroa destructor; assembly: GCF_002443255.2. Taxonomy (NCBI): domain Eukaryota; kingdom Metazoa; phylum Arthropoda; class Arachnida; order Mesostigmata; family Varroidae; genus Varroa; species Varroa destructor. Next base: position 42,132,111 of record NW_019211454.1, on the reverse strand, counting down.
CGAGAACTGAGGGTATCCTTGAATTGCCGTTATTCCTAGAACGTACTTAATTTTTTTCGTGATAGCCACTAGCTTCGCGCTGAATTTCTTTTTGAGGTACAGGACTTTTACTTTCGTGCACGATTTTCTGATAATAAATAGTCTATTAGGGTTTTCATCTTCTTGACTCATTCCAGAGTCTGACAAACAACACTTACTGGCGAAGAATCTCTACCTTTGCCATGCCCTAATTAGTTGAGCCATCTGAAAACGGCTTGTTTTCCTGAGAGCATTCTGTATGTGACGTCAACTATCTATCTGTCTATATATCTATGTCTATCTATCTATCTATCTATCTATCTATATCTATCCATTTCCTTAGCGTTGCATACCATGTACCAACATGAACCGAAATAGCTTATTTGCCACTAGCTCAACATGACGCTGAAAATAGTTGTGCTTCATTGGCAATCGTTTTGCAACAACTGCGTGTGGACTAAAGCAGTATTTAACAACTGATATCAAGAAGAGCCCAAGTAATAGCGAAGTTGAAATTTGTGGAAAACGCTTTACCGGTCTAAGAAAAGCTGTTAGTTAGAGTAATCAATCAGCCAAATACAAGAGCATACACTGATAATCAGTATAGATCATTATACCATCCTTCGATCACGGGATGTTTACGATATATATCACCGATATATATTCGCCGAGGTGACACAAACTGATAGAGGTCAATAAAATGCTGCAGTGTTTTAGCTCCCGATCTACGTGTTCTGCCATGAAAGCTGCTTGAAGTCGTCGGCCTTGAAGTTGTTAGCAAAATCAGGCTGGATTTTAGGAATCCTTCAAGTCATTTCGATAGAGGCGCAGCCTCGTGAACTAGCTCAAATAATTGAGCATCTGTACACGCACAAAGAGTCGCGCAGTTCTCTGAGCAAACGACGAAAAATTCAAAGATCAAGAGAGAAATAATACTGTTTCGTAAAAATCGTATCGAACCTAGGCCTGGTGATTGAAAAGGTAAACGAAACAAACTGATCATCGCTTCTTAGAAAGTAAAAAAAAACCTGCAACGATGGAGTGTAATGTTTTGTCTTTTTATTTAAAAGTTCGCGGTAAAAAGTATCAGCGGTCGCATTGAAGCCATTCCTAATATCGATTCTGGCACATATCGAAATTTTGCATATATTCAGCTATTTTACACAGGAATATGTCCTGTAAATATGTTATTTTTGCTCAAAAGATGAAGCTGTAATGGGACCAAAGAAGTGCAAGGCGCCTGCATGCTAAAACAATAGTGTCACTTGAAATTACAGACAATGTTCACATTTGTAACTGTACTGCAGATGCTCAATTGATATGATCGGTTTGAATTCGAAGCTTAGCTGAGAACTATAAGTTACAGCTTATGTAAGCTACGCTTGATTCGTAAGTTTTGCAAATAATTTTATTGAAGACGGGTTTGGCGACGATGAAAATAAAAGAGGGAAATAACGCATGTTCAAGGGTGTATAAATGTCACCATCAGAGATGAGAAACCAACATCGATTCTACAGAAAACGCGCTTGCCATGATATCAGAATTGCTCCTTTCTTGATACTACACGTTCTTTCAAAGAACGTTTTTGCCTCATCATATGTTAGTTTGCTATGTACCCTAGGAGTATGCGGAACTCTGGAGGCATGCAAGCGCTATGAGTGCGAGACCCAGAAACTGGGTACGGCAGAGAGCCTTCGGAAATCGTCTCACGTTGCATCGATTACAGTCAATTGTACCCACAGGAAATTCACACGGAAACTAAATTATGGATATCTCGTCTGCTAAATGTATATTTATGATACCAATACGGCTTATTTTTTTCTAAACGATCAGGGATAGGAGTTCTTACATTATTTACTTTTTACCCATGTATACAATTTTACTGCCTGTTAATAGTTTAGATTTGTATACTTTGGTGCCACCTTTTACGAGCACAATGCGCCAGGCATTATGAAGTTTTTCTTAGTCTTTCATCTTATTATTTCTACTTGGGATAATTGGCGGCCTTTATAGATTACGGTAAAAGCGTTTACAGAATCTTATTCGTATACGCGGCGTTACATACAGTGTTAACAAAGTACGAGCGTTTCATATCTCAATAAGCCAAGGATTTTCATTTTTTAAAATAACCCTCATATAATTTTCATTCATACAGCGAAATTCGTTCAATTGATTCTAAAAAACAAATCTAGAATCGTGTGGTGCCAATTTCACCACCGTTATAAGCAATGAGGCTTGGCGACCGACGTTCGCTTTGGGTAGTCTGAAAGGTGGCAATAGCCTATGCAGACAATGACATAAAGCGGTTGGTTAGACGCCCGAATGGATGGTAGAGTACCAAAGCCGTTTAAACCCACTGAGAACAGCCCAAGCGGTAAGGTTCGGTATCTCAACCCAACGGTAACTCGTCGAAGGAGGTAATATTAACGGTAGCGCAAATTACAATCGGCAGCAGAGGGGGGCGCTGTTGAAAGACAAAAAAAAAAATACTATTCGAAAAAGTAAAGTAAAATTCGTTTTGTGTAATTTAATAACGATGTGTTTATATGATTTAAAAACTATTTTAGTTATTCATTACATTTCGTAACATCTGTAATAACTGTAGCGTAGTGCACTGTTTTTTTTATAACTACTAGTCATTTGATTAATCGCACAAATTCGCATTCTCACAATTTCTTCACATAGAAAATTCTAGTTACTAATAAATCAACTGTCTAACCAAAAGGACGATTACGGATGCCAGGTACTATACAGCGGATATTTTTTAAAAAGCCAATATATCATGTGCCTGACGCATGTGCACAGTGTTTCGGCATAACCAATGTTAATGATCGCAGCTGTCAGGCTAGTCGAAGCTCTCGTTACTCAATATGAACGTTTTTTAATTTTTAACAAGGAAAATGTGCATCGAAATGTGCAGAGTCGCATACCAAGTAGAACATTAAAAGACAGTCACAGACATATTGGCAACGGCACTCGCCAGTAAATCATGATGTCGTTAGAATGACTAGGGTACACTGAAATGTCGTATAGCCAGCGTATACGCGATTTCCATAGCAGTACGATAGCATACGTCTCAGGGCTTGTACGGATATGGTGTGGCAAAGCTCCTATAAATTTATGACTGATCGCATGCCGCGTTGCCATATCGCTGCTTCTGCCAGATTGTACTTACAACGAATATGATACATCATTAATCCTGGGAACTGTGACGCTTGCTGATATATATATATATCCTTACATGCGTAGATAACACCCAATGGACGCATTTAAAGAAGCCTCTATTATGGATAAGATGAAGCAGAGTGACGTCGAAAGGTGCTAAGAAGTCTATACGTAGTCGCAGTGGTGCTACTGGCAGTAGCACAAACTCAGGATAAAGCATACAACTGATAACGCATCTGCCTAGGCTACCTATAACGTATATGGCTTCTGACGATTGACCGAGCCTTTAACTAGAGTGTCTCATAGCTTTCGGTTCTGGAGTTCGTTAAACTTCGCTATTATGGAGACCGTTGCATAGAGCCGCTATGCCTCGTAGCCACGTACGCTCTACACATATCTTTTCCACATTGCTGGTATATAATAGCATTTCTTCTCTCACGGAAGAGATCCTTCCTTTTCGAGCTAGGTCCTTTCACGATCAGATACCTCCAACCAGGGTCATCATCTTCTCTACGTAAATAGATGCTTTCCTAAGTGAAAAAACCTCACGCGAATGTCCAGATTCGAACATGCAACCACGAACTCGAAACAGAAGCAATACTGTCGTTAAATTTAGCCCAATGTTTGCATATATCTTCAACATATATATATATATATATATGCCAACACTGCTGAGCTACGGCGCATCTATACAAGTGCGTTCGATCCTTCAACATGTTATATGAACGAATGATAATTTCAACAGTTAGTGATATTTTACAATCAAACGAGACTATTGACATGATTGTATCACAAACATCTCAATTTCTTGAAACTTATCGAAGTACAACAATTAACGGTTAACAGCCTCAACTTTGGGAGATTTTAAGGCACAGCCAAACGAAGTAAGTAAGAAACATTCATGCCACGCATGTAGTAAAGAGGTCTTTTTCTGTCTAAAAGACGCCGACCTATGTGTGCACGTCTACAAATCTTCGATGATATTAAAAATACAACAGTGTGGTCGTACACCTCTAATTGATATATTTAGGTATTTAGTATTCTGTGTGCGTATCTTCTGCCAAACAGTATCTACGAAGAGTAGCATATTGACTATGTATGAGACTTAACTAAAAGGCATTTGTTTCTATCATATAAGAGAACTTCCGAACACCAAGCTATCGTGACAGGCATTACATTATTATATATCGATTGAGAAAGTATTGAGTAGAGATAAACTTACGTTACGCTGCCAATTTACGTTACAATATCGACTTATTGCGTTAACTCGTAGCAGAGGTAGTAACATTGTAATTTCGTCGTAAGGCGACCCTTTTTTGGTACTTAAAAACCTTCAGAATAGTTGGCGGAAGCCTTAAAAGCCCCTATAACTCGTGCAAGTTAGTTAGTATTTTGAAAAAGTGCACAGTTCTGATTCAGTTCACGAATTTTGCAGTTACTGCGTCTCGAGAAACGTATCGACTCAAAAACAAAGCAGCTAATTATGCCGAAGTTCGTCGGTCGATCAAAACGAAAAGTCGGTCGGTATTGTGAGACCCTCCGTGAGACATAGTGCAAGGGCGTACTAGAGTTATATCAGTGCTGCTGCGCGTCGGCTGTTGGGTACTAAATCTTGAAGTTTATAAACTGATTGACCTTGTAATTCCCATTTCAATCTAGAAATTTCGATGAAAGTTCTCACAAATAACGCTTTGTGTTCATCATTATCTTAAAGGCTGACAGCCAATCCTAAATATCCAGAAAAACAGTCCCCGTAACAGCATAGCGGGTTACGTATTTGCCCGCTAATCATAGAGACACGTTGTGGTCTAGGCCCAAGTCCGAGCGTAGACAGACTTCATTTCCAGCTGGAAGCCGGCCCCATATCTAACAATAAAAACAGTCAATTAGTAAGCCACATGTAACGTAAATACGGAAATTCATTAACTTCCGATCGTCAAACAGTAGGATTTTCACCGTCCGATAAGAACGGCAGTTGACAGGCGAGAGCACTCTGTATTGCGTTAGAAAACAAATGGCATATGTTGTTTGTGATCCTGGCTGTCTTGTGAGGTAGTGGAAATACAATATCTGTGGTTGTTTATGGGCAAATGCGATTATTGGCAATCGTGGCAACATGGGTGATAATAAAGTACTACTGGAAACCTACACAGTATCTGCTTGTTATTTTTATATATATATATATATATATAAAAATAACAAGCAGATACTGTGTAGGTTTCCAGTAGTACTTTATTATCACCCATGTTG
>NW_019211454.1:42046019-42126578 GCF_002443255.2 Varroa destructor | reverse complement strand
TTTCGACTTAGATCAACATAAATTTATGCTTTGTTTGCTAGGAGGAAGGATAAAGTGACTGTTTATAAATGTTTCTTAATTTAATTACGCTTGCTCAATATATAGTGTGAGTTTTATTATCATTAATAAATGCATCTGTATATGTTCCTATTAATGAGAGGCTGCCGTATTTAAAGGATTTCAGTGAAAGAAGTTTTCCAACTTTGGAAAAAGATTCATAATAGTAGAGAGACCAAGATTTTTCAAGAAAAAAAAAACAACTTACATTCAATATTTTCATATTTCAAGCCCCCTGCTATTTCTCTTCATTTTTGAGTTACTATTTGGTGTTTTACAACATTGCATTCATTCATCTACTCAAATGTACTACAGGCGATAAAACTCACCGAATCTATGTGTATGTTTTCGTGTAAGGGCTCAACGGTAAAATATTTGCCTACTAAACTTAGGGATATAGCCTAGCTTCGAAAGCTGGCAAACAAGCTTCATTTTATGTTGAAAGCCAGCCGTCTGAAAAAACTCTAACAGCAGCACAGAGCGTACCTTGAAACATTTATATAGATTTACAAGTATGCACCACTGGAATCGACAGTCAAACTAGATATCTGTATAAGTGTTATTTTGATTTTATGATACTATTTTTGGCTTTCTAATTATAATATATATATATATATGAAAAAAGGCCTAATAGACTCAGTCGAGTGCATGAAGCATGTTTCTTATGTTGCCTCATCTAGTTTTAACTTTAAGAGATACCCGTGTGTATGGATGTAGGCAAATAAATAAGAAACGTGTGAAAACAAAACCAGAATTGGGCAACGCACTTCACATTAGCGCTCCAGTTTCCTGTACTGTACTAACTCTGCAATTTTTTTTTACTCTGCAGGTGCCTTTTTTAAAGGACGCAAGTAAATACGTTAAAACTCGTTTAGTGAAAGCTTGAGTTGACTGCGCTAATACCCACTAAACCTGGCGATTCCAACCTGGTTAAGGTTTTTTTTCGGAACCTCTGAAGAATAAGCACAGCGAAACCGCGTTAAAATCACTTCAGCGCGTCTCTTATAATAAGGCCTCTTTCTTTTGGACATTGTTACAAAAACTGTGAGTTCCTCCTGAGACATTATTAAAAGGGGTTATTGAACCGGCCGCTCAGTCTGTTCGTTGTTCCTTCTGTGCCTTTCAAAGCCTCTCTCTTAAATGCAAAATAACTTTCTGAAATCATAGAGACCCTAAGACATCGTGCCGACCTAAGGTATTTACTGAGTTTTAGACGTATCGGTAGCTGCGAGCTTTCACTAGGTTTGCCTTCCCATACGTACTAATATTTCAAGCTGGGGATAAGCTCTGATAAAATCTGAAAGTTTTCATACTTATACATAATTATACTGCATCTTTTGGAAATATCTTGCGTTGCAACGACTGTCGTAATACAATTGTTGTAATTCCGTTGGCTTCAAATGCAATCTATCCGAACGGATTATAACACAGCTGGGCATAAACAAATCGGTAGAAACAGTCTAAATGTTCTAACCGGTGTGCCTAACATGTTTAATATCGCACATGGTACAACTATTGTTATGCATGAAGTTAATCGGCTGCTTTTTCCGTTTGCGGCCATTTGTTCTGAATGAAGCATTGTTACGGCAACGACTTTAGGCCAGTTAATGTTCTTGGGAGACCTGCAATACGTGGGTTGTTATTCAAAAGCTTTTCCGTAAAAAGCATCAAGTGGCAATGATAATGGCACGTTCGCTTCTCACAGCGTACCCCTGATTGCGTTGACTTCGGGCTTCTCATTTACTCCACTTTATACTCTAATGTTAGTTGATATGCGGTCAATAGCAACTCCTTTTTTATAGAATTCATTTGTGACGATCATCGTCGCTGCGCCCTCACCCTTGTAAGTTATCTTTCGATATGGTAAATTTTATTTGAGTTGCAAACGACGTTGTTAAACACGTAAGACCCAAGTCATAAAAATAGGTGAATAGACAAACAAGACTTACAACTCTGCTATTTGCCAAAGGTACAGAAATCCTCCAAGAGTGTACATCATCCGCGTTACATTAGTAAGATTTGCATCCGTCGAGTCGGCCACCTCTGAGAGCTTTTCTCTTTCCATGTCTAGAATTTTTTTATGGCCACAGATATGGATAACAAATGACTGCTGGAATGTATACAAATAGGGTATAGGAGCTCTAACCACTGAACAGTACGTTGGCAGTTTCCAATAAACAGCATGACCTACCACAATTTAATGACAGGCACGAAGCCTATGCCAAACCAAGCCCGTGGAACCGAAAACACCGCTGGACCTGCGGATCGACCACCAGTACGTCTAGCCAATTCCTGCTCGATTGTAGAGGGCGGGGAACGCCATCAAAGAGACCGCAAGAAGTATAGCATCACCGTTGGAGTTGTTAGCATCGATAATGGCACCAGGTTGCAGCTTGTGTGGTCGCCGGCGCTGGAATGGGGGCACGAAGGAGGTCTTGGTCGCCAAAGACTATTGAAGGCAGAAAGATCTTCGGACGTAAAGAATCCTTACGGATAAGGGAGGCTACACCCCCGCTGTACGGGGAGTAAGCCGTCATATACCATACAAAGTCGCTAAATTCAATTCGAAAGGAAAAGAACTGGGGACGTACTAGGACGATGAACGACTGTGTGAGCGGCCCGTTACCGACGCACAGTCGTAAGGGCTGTGGTCAGTTCGAAGACGTCTCAGCGAAAACGCAAGACCGTCATCACATTAAGTCGTAAAGGGTACGGTACTGACGACATACGAATGGTGCGTGGACGACTAGCTGGCAACGATGGCTACAAGTTATGACCGAGAAAACATACTATATCATAAAGCTAATTCCGTTGCTGCTAGGTACGCTATGCTACACTACGCTAAATACGCTACCCATGTTGTCAATAGCCTAATTCTTTACACTATCTAGCTAGGATGTACGATGGAATATACACGGAAGACACATTGAGTATGTATCGATCGACCTGCGTGCTGCAGAGCTCACATGTGTACTGCGTTTTTACTCACCTATCAATCGATCGATCGTCGCCGTACGATCAGCGGGCTTCAAAAACTTTAACATCGGTGTTTAACAAACCTGTACACATACCACAATTAAATGGAAGTTCTTGGCCAACTGAAGTAAGAACATGAGGTCATCAAATAACGCTCTCTTTCTGGTCTTATATTTTCAATGAACCACGTGAAGATAAACAATCCTAAAAAATTAAGGTTATTTTTATAGTAAGGATGGAATTATCTTCATTTTTCTTTACAATACTCGCTGACACGACATAAATGCTATACATTATCTAAAACGGATTCTAAAATCTGAGAATATATGCCGATTTCTAGCCTAAAATGACCCTCTTTATAGCAACTAATTGTATCATTAGACACATTTATTTTGGCACCAAAATGTTCTTAGAGTGCAATTTTAATTGTTCCAGAGCATTTTCATTTTCTATATCTTAAACGTTTCCTCACGAAGACTGTACCCTGTATTGGTGACATATACATTTATTTTACAATGTTGTTTTCTAGTTAATAGTAAATAGAGTAAGTGCTTAAGGTGCACACATAATGGTGGTCTAGATTCGAATCGAGTTGTAGGCGTACTTCTTTTCCTAGTGAAAGTTCCTAATGGAGACTAATGCCTAACGACGGTGCCATATCGAAAAATTTACTCCGATACTCGACCAAAACTGAAAAAACAAGAAAACTATTTACAGCAGACCTAAACAACGAACACAATTATATCTTTATCTATCTGATTTTCTTTAGGTTTTTAACATATTTTTTTAAATTTATTACTGTACAGAAAGTTTTTGACGCTTAATGCTGAAGTTTAGAGATGAGCTGTAGCAAACAAATCGACCTTATCAATATACTGCTTGTACCATTCGTGGGCGAGATAGAAAAACGCCGCATCGACGTTTGCGCCTTCTTTGGTCGAACACTCAAAATATCTTAGGCCAAGCTCACGGGCCATTGACTCTCCTTGGGCTGGGGTCACTGTCCGCCGATCTGCCAAGTCCGTTTTACATGCTACGAGCGCTCCTGTGATTTATACGTTCGAAGCCACACAAACATGTCAATAATGAGGTCAGGTTAGAACAGCTACATTGAAAACAACATTTGACAGTCATCGTTGATGCTCTCAATGATAATGCTGTGGGAGTTTGTTTTTGCATACGCGGCACCTAAGTACAGAATGAAGGTAGGACCCGTATCGAAAAATGTCAAAACTTTATTCAAGGTACATTGAAGTAAACATTTTACCGATCGGAAATGAGAGCGCAGTTTCGGGCCTGCCCGCCTACGCAGAGTAATGCTTACGTGCTAAGTAGGCTCGTTGTCAGATCTATTCTTCTAAATATATTTAAGTCTTAAGCATGAATAAGCTCACCGAATCACTCTTGTCTTGCACGTATCTATTTGTGACGAGACAAATCAACGTACAACTGGGAATAAGCTCCTCAAAATAAAAATCTTCGAACGTAATACAGAGCCTTTTATCCTCTATGTAGGTATAGGCAGAATCCCAAACATCCACTGTATTAGATTCAAGGATCGTGAATATTTGTTTGTACCCACCAAGTATGGGATGCTCCTGAATCGCTTTAATACATCTTGTATACCAGTCCTTTGATGCCCGAAAACTTCTATCTGACGTGACGTCGTAAGCAACAACCACAAGTGTCGCGTCTGTCCACTGAAATATATTAGTGAAAAAATAATTTTCTTAATTACTATATCAGGAACGAGTGCTTTTCACCGTATCAACCCTCGAGTCTCAGTTATAATTAGAAAGAGATAATAACAATAACGCTGTAACAAATCTGAATGCTCTGACCATTCTTTCTAGAAGATCCGCGTAGACTTTTTTCCCCGAACAATCGTGCACAAATATATCCTGCAATTTAGAACCGAGTTAAATTACTAGCATGTTGTACATTAAGAGTCCTAGACAATATATTTCGTTTAGAAATTAGATATGGTGGTTAAAAAAAAAACGCTGAAGTATGTGAATTGACAGCTTATTTTAGAAAAGCGTTACTGTGTAGCCCTACCTATATCCATACAGGTACTCAAATTCATATAAAAATAACATATATTCGATTTGGTAGAAGTGTGATCCTGATTCTGCATACACTATCTAGCGGGACAGCTTAGCGTATAATGCGCCGCGTTCACGCTGCCACGTACGTTCAATCCGCACTTATGGGCAGACCGCACCGACCCCACCCGTCTACAAAAAAATACCAACTTCTACACAATGCTTGCATTGTAGTAGGGGTAGCCGTAACCATTTCAACAAATTCTATAGTCAAATAACATGCAGCACTTCGCATCGGGGCTGATACTCCGCAATGCAAGCACGCTTTTCGTGGGTTCCGGCAACATATTATAGAAAGCCCCCTTCTGAACAACCCCCATGCTTCAGATCCCCGATAGTTCAGCACACAACGGCAAGTTAAAAGTCTTGCGTATGTTTCTGCTCACATAATCAAGCATCCTTTGTCTAGTGATGGCATAACGAGAACTGCTGCGAAAATGTTCTATCTTTCCTTCAATGACATTATTTACAAGCAGGTTGCATCACCACATTTTTAATTGTTGTCCTATTGCTCGCCTAATGACCGTCAGGCTACATAGAAGTCAGCGCGAATATTAATTCTGACACTTGCGTGTACTGACCTCTATCGCAACGAAAAGATGCTGCCCTCTGGGACAGATGTCAAAAGCAGGCCGCAATCGGTTTTCCTACTGGGTATCACTACGTATTACTATAACGTTATTTTGTGAATACAACCTAAATTCCGACAGCGAAAGCTGTTGAAGCGACAGAACCTAAAGCTCTCAAGTTGATTATTGTTAACCCAAATGTGTGGTTTTCCGTTTATTTATTTACGGGTAGACCTAAACATGTACGTGCATATATATTTGTATATGTGCGTATACTCAAAGGAAACTCACGACTTTGTATTTTGTATCCGGGATTCTCACCGTTTTCACCGATATATTCAGTCCCAGTGTCTGAAATCAATTCAGCGATCATTAAGATGTGACCAGTAACTTTTTGAACCCTTATTAGAAACATGTTTCTACTAAGGTTATTAACGAATGATTCGATGCGAGCGTTTATATTGAGCTCATCAAAAGCTGTCCAGCATAAACAGATTTTACATATATTTAGTCCTCGTTGTTTCATGCTCGTATGCAAGTATATCCGAAGATTTTTTACCCTAAGGTTATTCTTCAGGCCGGTGTTAATGCTTGAATATTATGAGTATTAGTAGTTGTATATATACATAGTAAATATAGTACAAGCTCCGCTGCTTTAAATATTATAACTTGTTGAAGAAAAATCGCTTATTTATGGGATAATAATTAAAGTTAGTTTCAACGTAAGCGTGTGAGTGCATTGTAGTTAAGGGAAGGGAAGGGAGCAACCATAGACTTGCCGTGTGGATAATTAAATCTATAGTGGACGCGAAACTAGCAAAAACAACTTATCAGTTACTCAGTGCAAAAAATAAGCAAATCACAGGTATTGAAATCTGCTATATAGTACGCAATGATGGAGTCACAATACAAGTTACCCGGAGTCGCATAAATGCTCGCAAATGTTTGTAAGTAATGCCGAGTTCTTTTTTCTAAATAGTTATTTGACGGAATTTTCTCTTGAATGTTTTATTATTATTGGATAGTAGCTATATTCCGTTCTCCAGAAGCACATAGAAAATTCCCATCGTCTCTCCAAGTGGTTCCGTTGCGTGCCAATTTCCGAAAAACATAATGGCCTTGTCCTTTTCTCCTACAACCTAAATAGCGTCTGCAACGTGATTATACGTATTTCTTATACGAACGAATTTGCAGATTTATTTTGACACGTTTCATCTGACGATCGTAACGATTTTACACGTGCCCTTGCGAACTACTTTGTTCTTAGTGTAACTAGATGGCTTATGTATATAAAAGGCGAAACTAACTGATCAATCATTTATTTATTTATTATTTATTTATCGTCAATAAAGGTCAGATTGGTCACTTGTACTTTTTCATGGCTGGAAATCTTAACATATGTTACTACACGTAAAACTCAGACATGCTGTTCGATGTATACATAGTCAAACTACGTCTGTAGGTTAACGGTAACACTAACTGCAAACCTTCGTTCATTGTCACTGTTGTCACGTCGCCATTGAAAATAATGCGTGTGTTCTAATGGTTGATATTTGCAAAATTTTCTACGAAGGACTAGACGCTTACTTTTGCAAATTGTAAACCTACTTTTTCTAAGCCTGTAAATTTGCTCTTGCTTCTCCATCGGAGTATATGGTTGTCTTATTACTTTTGTAGTTTCCGGAAAAAAATTTGTTTGATTTTATCTTCCACATATTCGAGGCGAGGTGGAATTTATCGAAGTCATCCCAAGCATTGTATTTTAGTTGCTTTTCAGTTCTTACATTCAACTGCTGCATGTTCTGCAAAATAACCAGTCGTGAGAGAATTGAAAAATACAGATGAATGAATTGATGTCATTAACATGTCTAATGAATTAACATGTCTAATGCTTTTTTTACCAGCGGATCGTCAATAGAAACAGCGTACATTGTAATGCCATGTTTCAAATGATCGATCTAGATAGCTGGATCTATCACACACTTAGCGATTCAAATAGTGAGCGATGCAGATTGACAAGCGACAGTTCCCGAACAAAACTGAAAAATAGACGACCGGGAATCTAGGCGTTTTTTCTTCATTAGCTGCGAAAGTTCGTGGAGCTTATACAATTTACGGAATTTATAATCTCTAGCAAGAAGCACGCAAGAAAAAGAACCATTAATAGAATTTCTAGGTTAATCAGAAGGTGCACGGAAGAGTGAAGAGGAAAGCTATAACGTTCCAGTGGATAGAGGAGTATATATGCATTCGACGCTCTAATGGAAACTAGATTTTCAAGCTGTGTATCTGTTATTGTCGAAGCAGACTTTGGCCTATCGAGAAAACCGAGAGGGCTCGTGCCCGTCACAAATTCAAGAGGCAATTTTATACCATCTCGTAGTTTTTGGGAAAAGGTCCATTGCTGACTAAAGATGTCTTGCCAACGTACGAGTCACCTACGGATAATGAAAAAATCGATAATCCTATGTTAACACGCAACATGGCAAAGCTTGTGGACTGACGTTAAAAGAGCGAGATCACGCGTTCACGCAAAGAAAATCCAAAAAGTATCGTTTGTGATGTCTAGTCTTTAGTCTCAGTGAAAACACTTGATTATCATCAACTTATATATATATATATATATATACGTGTATTACACTAAGTTTATCATTCACTCTGTTCGAGAGTACATTAATTACCAAAGTTATCCCATTGTCTAAGTTTCGCGTTTGATTAACTAAGAGGTAATTAGATGTGAGTGCAGTTTAATATAATGCTTTTTCCATTAAATTCCTGACAATTCCTACTTCAGATGTTATCTTCAAATGATTTATACAGACGGGACACTATTGTTTAAGTCGTACCAGTCGCTATTGGTTAACTAGGTTTTCTTATATATCAAACTGAAATATACCGATGACAACACAGTTAGCCCGCAGCGTATTCGACATGATAGGGCTATCATAAACTATCGTCTAGCGATTCCTTATACCCTAGAAGCTAGTCGAGCTAACTACACAGTTGATTCACTTCTCTTTTAGTGACTGTAAACCACACGCAAAAGTTTTCTCTGTTTCACTACTATTGGATAAGTGACGCTGTGATGTATTGGCGGCTTCGTCACAGGCTGCAATGATACTCTAGCGAATGTACTATGTCTCGACGATAAACCTAAATTCTCCCGTTGCTATAGCGATGAAGCAGCGAAAGTCGTCAGCAGACACATAGCACACCAATCGGCGGGCACTCCTTCAAACTCATAGATACAATTCTGTTAGGGTTGGCCGATCAAAGCGTTACAGCTGGATGTTTAGCTATGAAAAAGAATGAGTTAGAGCCATCTAGTGTTGTTGCCCTTATTAAAATTTCTCTTACAGACTAAACTTTTGTGAGATGTCGTTAAACGGAACTAGTCATACTCTAAACGGCATGCATTATGCTGGGGGAGAAGGCTCGGGCTTTCCGTGCGCGCTCTAAAGTAGGGTTCTGTTCCTATAGTAACCCACTGGATCTGTTAAGTCCAAGAATAGTACTCGCCCACGGCGCTCACCCATGGCCACAAACAAAGCTCTTCCTGTCAACGTTTTCACGTACTATGTACTAGATACTGAGGCGTTCTGTTATCGGAGTGCAGAACTTTTCGATAACCTTAATACTTCTAAGTTCTATTGAAAGAATCGGATGTGCATCTATCTTTAAAATGGGCGTCCATTGCACTGTATTGGTGCCCATTCAGTCCCGTCGTATACTGTCACCTAACAAAATCTTTTAGGGAAGACAACAGTTCGGATATCGCGTTTCGCCAGTCAAGTTGAAGTTAGTCCCAAGTGAAGATCTGTTGCACGATTACAGGAGTTAGCACGTAAATCATTTCCAGCATAGCTTTCCCCAACGGCCACAAAAAGGTCACAACCAACAGGGCTTTGTGGTCCATTGAGCAGTAAGGGACAAGACTATCTGAGAAAAGAATAACTAGCTTATATCAGTGGCCCTTTATACTCTGCATGTGAACTGGGTCTATACCGGGAGCAAGACTTGTGGCCAGGAACTTTATTAACACTATATCTCGATACTATTGAACCGGCCCACATTGCCACCATCCTGACCTCCCATTAGAGAGATAGGATCCAATGGAATCTTGTCAGTCAGCATGTGAGCGCTAGGAAGGTAAGCCACAGTTATTCACGCCGACTTTCATGTGTGTTTGTGTACATACATGATGGACTAACGTCACGTGCGACTCATCGTCGACCGATAAATATGGCCTTGCTTGATACAAAAGTGACACAAGGAGATGCCTGTCTTAAAGTCTTCTACTACGTTTGACAGGTGACTGCCACTTCTGGAGGTTTAACTGCGTTCGAAAGAAAGATTTGTTCGCCGCGAAGACGTCCTACTTTTCGTACTAGTCCTATTGATCATCTCGTCGAGTTGACTAACCGCTATGTAAGTGATAGATGTCACCCTGACACGACTGTGACATACTGCGGACTTTTTAAAATTGCAGATTGATTTATTTTTGAGCTCGCCATAGCCCCACTAATTAGCACATATGCTAAACGTATCTTCGTAGGAATCTTATATACTGAGGCTGACTTCAAGGTGCGATTCGAAACCAACTCGGGTTCGAAACAGGCGAAGCGGTTGGCTCGTTTGCCCAAGATGACTACACATGGCCTTAAATATACGTGCTTGAATAAAACGAGCTTTGTTTGGATGTACACGTCAAGTGAACTCTAGAGAAAAGCAATAAACAATCATTTCCTAAACAAGCGAAGCAGCAACACTGCTCGACGATGATCGTTCTCGGCTCGGTCAAGATGGCAATATCCGAGGTGTGTAACACCTATAAGCGCGAGAGCAGTATTCTACTGAAACGGTAAGGGGTAAGCAAGGTTACGACAACATCACTTTTACATACCTAGGTGATGAAGATTTCCACACACTAGTTTGTAGTACCTATCAAAATATTTAGACGGACGAATATGATCGATTTACAACCAATTGTCACTTGCCTGCGTTGTTACTCCGCTGGATCTTACACCGAACGTGAGGTGCGGAAGACCATATTACTTTATTGCGGTCAAAATATTTTAAAAGCGAGACGGTTGGCTTAAAGTGAACCGAAATTAGACTTGCGTTTAGCCCATGTGTAGCTGGAATAACAACAGTTCCGTTTAATTTTGACTAGTGACAAGCCTAGGCCCTGCCCTACTAGTCGAAGCCGGCACAGTCTAGTATATAGTGCAAATTATAGCCTAAGGCTACCACTCTCAGCTCCCAACAGCAATAATACATTTTTGCAATATTCTAAATAACGGCCGAAATCTTAGATGTGAGCCTAATGGTACAAACTTGACTAGCATAAGGCCGATGTTCTAGCTGATACGATATCAGCTAAAATCATTGGTGACACAGCGTGTGCTCTTCTCGCATAAAATACACGAAAGCAAGCACATGTACCTTTTTCATATAAATAGTGAAATGTAACAATTCTAGGACAGTCCACTCCGATAAAGTTTAATTATCGGAAACAGGACAACTTTTGCAACATTAAATTTGAATGGGAAGAGTTATTACTTGTATGCTGTGGGTAAGAAATCAATAAAAGGGCATTTATAATCGGTCCTGCTTCTAGCGAATAGGAAGCGAACTAAAGTGTAGTAATACGCACACATGACTAATAAAGACAGAAAAACTATGTTTGTTATATAAGTAAACGGGCCTGTCTGTGCTTTATATTGCGAATACTGACGATGGCATAGTCAAAGCATCGCTACTATTGCTGGCTGGAATCGTGAGTGCATTTGTTTAGAAGTCCTGGCGCCTTGTTTCTATTTACGCATATTCGTTTCTGACTAATCATCTCGTAGTGATCCAGCGTTAGCTAATGTATAACTGTATGTATATAAATCGAATTAACTGTCGACTGAATACGGGACCAACACCCATAACTTTGTATGGCTTTTGTTTTTGTAGGTCTGTTAGCCCGGGCTGGAATAACCTTTCCACAATTTATCTGGATGGGCAAGCCCACATGAGCTATCGGCACCGCGATTCTGTTTGCATTGTCTCCAAAGATGAAAACGCTATGCTTCATCACTTGATGGTTAAAAGCAAGGATGTGGTAGGTTACTATTATTCAACCCTACTGAAAAGCTAAGGGACAGTTAGCTGTTTAATGTATTAAATTTGGGTATTATATATGGTATATATAAATTTGGCTATATTAGATAAAAAATGACCTAATCTTTAAGCAATACGATTACTGCGATAGAGTACGCATTGCATGGCATACAATTTGCGTAACATCCGCTTAACGAGACGGACAGATTGCGTTTCTGCAGAGTCGAATAAATACGAGCATGTTCAACAGCTCAGTCGTCCTAATTCTATATGATAAGGATGCAAAATTTTACAAACGAGGCAATAAACGCGGTGATCTATTCACTCATAGCCGGTCCTATCTTATGTCGACTTAAAATCATCGATCAAAATCAATACAGACTTTTACTGGCAACCTATTAGTTTTCAATTTCGTGTCTTTCTCACAAGCGTGTGATACTGTGACAGTGATCAAGCTAGCATTATGTTATGTTATGCATTACATGATAATTATTTCGCTTCCTATGAAAAAATATTAAATTACTCATTATCAACAATATCAGGCTTAGCCACTAAAAGTAGATAAGAAAGGCTATGTTTCAGTGTTCCTCTCCGTGTATACACAATACGAGCAGACTCGACACGGATGAAAATGTCTAAAAAAGTCATCGGACCCGAAATGTAGATGGTTTATTTGTTTTTTGCTAATAGTTCTACGGCACGACTGGTTTTGATGAGACTGAAACTGTGAGCAGCGCTGTCCTACAAGGAGACCTGACCGACTCAAAATGGGTCCAAATGGGTCAAAGAGGTGTCCTGCTCGTGGCACTCTCCCCTGGTGGTGTCCAGTTCTTCGAATGGGATGGTTCTGTTTTCCTGCATTACCACCAGATAGCCCAGCCTGAAGAGAGCAAGCGGGTATTTGCCAGAGGTTAGAGCAGTTTGCTATTCCTAGTTGTAAGAAGCCAGATCCTTACATAAATGTGAAACGAGAAAACCTGCAAATGACTTACCTTCCCCCCCCCCTCTCTCTCTCTCTCTCTCTCTCTCTGTCTCTCTCTCTCTCTCTCTCTCTCTCTCTCTCTCTCTCTCTCTGAGGCGTTCCACCTCTTCACTAGAATTCAAAATGCAAATAGGGAACTATCGGAGATCATATTACAATATTATATTATTCTGAGAGAAGATATAATACCGATAAGTGATAAGTATGGCATATTAAGTAAGAAAGCAAGCGCGCGCCGTTCCGTTAGAGCAATATGCATAACAACATTTGCTGTTAAAGGTATTGGCGTGTGTGGGGACCAGCTGGTATGCGTTGGTTTATCAAGCGGAGCTTTACTCGTATTTCGAGCGATCCTTGAAAAATCCGAGGAAGAAGAAACGGGCAACTGGAATATCAGCCTTGCAGAAACCATCACTGAACACCAATGTGCTATATCAGACATTCATGGTACTGCCGAACTAACAGCAAGCTGCGACGAATTAGGCACCGTCGTTCTCTGGGCGGGACAGACAGGTATGTCAATTTATTCCTTAATAACCGATTATATATGTTTATGGCACAATGTTAAAATTTTGTTGAAGATTATTAAGTATTTGCTCAAAATGACCCTTTTCGTCGACCACTCTATTCGTCTATTCAACAGAGCTGGATTATATTGCTATGTGGATGAGAATTTGCTGTCGCTTTTTATTTTAATTCTCTTAACTTACTCTGTGTATTCTTCAAAACCGCTTCATTGGGTATTGGGCAGCTCTGAGCAAACTGGGCTCGCTGGACGCAAGCCGGGGCAGAGCTGAACCGTGTACTTCCGTTCGTGTTTGGGCAGGCCTCGTTTGCGTAGCGATGGCTACTGGATTTATTCGGATTTATCACGCCGACTCGATGGCCCTGAAGTGCGAGGTGACCGCCCATGCACGATGGATTACAGCATTAGATATTGCTGCGCAAAGTGGATTACTCGTATCAGGCAAGAACATCTACGTCAGAAACTATTAGGTCAACCTGCACAGCTATAAATGTGCTTTTATCCACTAATACACGTTTAAACCCATCTAACAAGTAACATGCATCAAGTGAGAAATAATCAGACAACGTTGGAACTAAATTTCCACTCTACGTGTATCCACCTTATTATTGAGAACAATGCCATGATTATTCAAATGCACAAATATTTTGGCTTAAATTCGTTAACGACAGTTTCTATATATACATACATATATATATATATATATATATATATATGTATTTATTTATCATTAACTACAATATGTCCGCGTACCTTATTAATAACGTGGTCGTCACACAATCTGCCGTAGCTGTGATAAACGTTAAAGAGCAACTGCTAGGTACATTTTTACACTCTTAGCCTTCATTATATCCATCTTAGCTGCGACGAACATAAAAGATTTCTGTTACGCCGTCAGTGACATTACTTTAGTAACTTATCTATTTTTCCAAAGTTTTTCAAACCTGCTTGGTATACACCGTACAATGGAGAGAAAGGTTTCATTTGAGCAGAGTCCCTGTAGTTACATAGTTCCTATTTTGGTCAGCGTCTTTGCGTGATTTAGTCAAAACTATTTTGTGGACTAGACCTTCAACGTTGAGTCATTTCATGTACAATACATAGATGACAGAGATTAATCATTACAAGAGAAATGACAGCGTACTTCTGATTACCCGGAATTAACTAAGCTCGCAGATGTCTGAGACAACATTCTTCAATTCTTAATTTTGCTAGTGACTGTAAAAAACTGAATCGTCATGGCCAACTGACGGAGTCTATGAACGCGCTATAAAATAAGGCAAATCAGGTCAGACCGGCAGTGAGAAAACCTCACCAAAGGGGTTTCAAGCTTTTTGATCTGTGCGACTTGCTATAACAATGAATCAAGTCGATTACAGATATTACAAACGGATACAATATATTACAAACTTAAACGCACATATTCCCGAGTTTGCACAGAGTTATGCGCCTATGAAAATAATCAATTTCTAAATATCCTAAATCTTAAAGCCATTTTTTGTTTGCCACACGTTCCCTTGATGTTCCATATAGTCAAAATTTGCTTTTGTGCCTCTTTTTCCAGTGTCAGAGGATGCTTTCATCCGAGTATGGCAGCTTTATCCTTCACCGTCCTCACCAATGACGATTTCTCCAGCATGGAATTACTTCCTTGAGGATGCTCAACTATTTGGTGTAGCCTTCCTAGACCCGGCAGGCGATGCAGTGGCAGTTGCTCCGTACGACCTATATGAACTGTACCTTTTCGAAAAAGAGGAATGCTAAATTTCTGTTAATTTTTTTTATCGCGCGATGGCCTGACTATTCATCCTCTGCTGCTATCGTCTAATATTTGTGTACGCTTCTTCTAAATGTCTACCAGTCCTAAGCGGAATAGTCCCATCACCCTGCTCTATAGTTTCCATGTCAAGCTTCCTTTTCACAGTACAAACTGTTGTTACGTGCGCTGACATGGTATGATAGCGTAGCTGCGAGTAGGAATTTTATTGGTCTTGCTGTGCCTGGCTCTAGTTTGTCTGTTTGCAGACGACTACTGGACGCCCGAATTATAGGCGCACGTCACTGCATCCAGAGTTATGAACTATGTAATAGCTGAGTAGAATATTTCTATTTTGCTATAGTAATCCACCAAATGATTTAGCCGTATAAGTTTATAGATTTTCGCATATATAGGAAAATGGTAGGCCGAAGAACGACACACTGACACTAAGTCACACTATTTACTGAACACCGGAAGTATGATGAGCAGTTCGACCGTCCTGCCAACATCACACACGTTCGGATACGAAGAGAATCGATGGGAAAAAAAACCCCATTTCAATAACGACCCATTTTTCTTCTTTTACACGTATATACGGGCAAGGTACGCTATGTATTTTCTGTTGAAACTACGGTATCAAGAGATCCCTTTAACATATGGTACAACCGGCCTTTATGATAAAGGAACAAAGGATATATATTAATATCTCAAATTTTTAATGTATTCACCACGCAGATCATTTCAAGACGATGATTCCAAAATCAGACGCATGTTTGTTCGCAGACGCAGAGGAGTCATTTTGTAACAATTATTACTATCATCTCTGTTATCACTGTTATTATATTTAGTTCCTTTGTAGGACTATGTCTTTGCACTGGCCGTTTATGCTGTTATCTATGTAGTTTCCACAAGAAAAACCCGTTGATTTTACATAGCGTTCTGTTCCAGTAATGTACAATTGTATAGTCAAGCACGAATAAAACACAAGGGTTATTATTAGCCTGATTATATCTAATCGTTACGTTTATTAAGCATTATATAATAAAAAGAAAGAACTTCGTAAACGTTAATCGGTTCACTTGCTATATATATATATATACCTTTTTTTTTAAAAAAGTAGTAAGTGCAACTTCTTTCGTACCTGGAAAAGCTAATGGATTTAGATATGCTTGCATATCTAAGTTATGCTTGCATATCTAAGTTAAGTTGTCTGAAAAAATCATATCAATGAAATCGCGAATCGAATTCGTAGTGAAAATCCCGTTGCCTATTGCCGTTTTACACAATGAATATTTTTGCTAATTGATTAAGTCAATGCATTTATCTCACCTAATTCTACTTCAAATATTTTACTTCGTTACATAAACATTAATGTTGTAGAATACATTTGCCCATTCATAAGAAAGAATCGAACGTTGTTCTTTTTAAGGCTTTCTTTTAACGAACGGCGTCCTTTAGTGATACAATTTTTTTTTTTATATAAATCATCCTTCATTGGAAAAATGTCCTTAAAAATATGAAAATATGACTCCTAGCAAATTTACATACTACGGGCGGATTCGTTTTGCATATTTCCGTTCTAAGTAAATTTGCTCGTGGCTTTCAGTTTGCTTACCAATTCCTTACATGGTGATGATAGGCAGAAAAATCTAATTGTTCTTAGTTTTTCTGCTGAACCAACTCTTGGCGTTCAACGAAAGCTATAACAATTATACTACTTCTCCAGGGCACAGTCAATTTCAAATAGTGTTCGTGTTAGGGAGCACCATGCCCTTACACGGGATAGCTAATTTGGTACATTGGTAAACAGATGTTCGCATACCAAAACAAAAAGCTTCGATGGAATCATTAGACAAAACTTGCACACTCGAACACTGATGTTAGTCATATTGGGATTTCCTGGCTAGACTGTTAAGACGCGTTCATATCTTTTATGGGAAAAGCTTTCTGCGGGACTCCCATATCACAAATTCGATATTTCTCATTCAAACCGTCTCCACCTCCTTTAAGACTTCTAAAAAGGTTTTCAAATCGCTTCAGAAAGCTACCTATATTAGACGCCAGACGTGTTGTGCAATAGAATCTGAGAAGACGGAATCGGCTAGTGTACCTCCTAACAGAGACATTTCTGCTCAGCGAGAACTTAAGGGCATTTCGATGTACAACCTACTTCTTCATTAAATGATTTTGTCGCAATTGAAGAGGATAGGTTCTTCTAAAGTAAGTTCTTCGGGCTTTATGAATCTGAAGCTAAGTCAATTACGTACGGATGACATTGAACAGCTCAGTCCATCATATTGTAAGTGGGTTCACGGTGTATAACTTCTGCCGTAAGTTGTCTGTTATTCCAAACTTTCATGAAGCAAACTAAATGTGTATACGTGGCAGATGCGGGTAATCGTATGAAACCATACTTCTCGATGTCTTTATGTCACTTGCTGTCAGTTCGGCAGTTTAATTTAGAGTACACTGCTAACGAAAAATCTTATGCCGCTTATTACGACAGAACTATCTAAATATGAAGGTACATTTTACGGAGATCTCTTGCGCTGTCAGAGTAATAAGTAGAACATGAAAGTGCGAATAAATAAACCTATCTAAAAAATAATCAATTTATGAGACACTGCAGGAGTGTAAATTACCCAGGTTTTCGTTAAGCGTATGCTTAGTATCATTCGATCGGATGGCCACTTGATCACCGGTGACTACACGCGTTTAGAATCGCGCTCCATTTGCGAGATAGATGAGTATATAAATGTCTCTCCTACACACGCCGGGACGTGTGTAAAAACTGGTGATTACTGCAGTAATTAACTGTGTATATATGCAGTTGAATAGTCAATAATATTGATTCTGACTGTTACTGGATACAATACAATCGCAATACAGGGAAAAACAGTATTAGTTCGCTTCAAAGATAATCTGCACACGGGAATTCTCTAGCTTGCTCTCTCAATCTGATACTTGAGTCGGATATCGAACTTCACAGAATTATTTCTGTACTTATCCGCTTGTCAGATTCATACACCATGACATTTTACATCAACGACTATTGTAATGACTCTGTTCAGCTTGATTTATTTATTATTTGGATTATGCTAAGATTTAATGTTTTTGTTTGTTTTCCACAGACTGATGTCTATTTATATACGTCAGAGCAGTTCTGCGAAGTTAGCTGACATTGACAACATTGTAACCGGAATTTGTTTTCGAATTGTAAAAACCGAAGACCAAGAAACCGAAGAACAGAGGACACGCAAAAGATGCAAAGCGAGAACAGACCCACACTTCACGTTTCCGTTTTGTCTCCCAACAAGCTACCCATTTGAATTAATACTAGAACGTTAACATATACCCATCGTCAATAAGTGTACTACATGCAAGTAATAAGTGGACTAAAAAAAAAAAGTCCAATCTTATTGACGCTCAAGTTAGATCATATTTGATGATACCTACGTATGTTATTTGCAATAAGAGAAGTAGCGTGTGAAAGAAATTTATTCGTTTATTAAATTAAAAGAACAAGAATTGAGTTCCGTAAACAAACGTTGAAGGTAGTTGGTGACTGTACAGAGTTTACCGGATGACGTTGAAGCAGCTGTTGGTGTCTGTATATAAGATATACAGATTCATTTCTTTTTACCTTTAACAGACTTCTCTCGGCGTTTTTTCAAGTATTTCGGAACTTTGTTTTTGCGCTTCTCTCGCGCAGCGTCTTTGACAGCTTTCTTTCGTTCTCGCTTCTCTTCCACCGTTTCATTCTTTGGCCGACCCAAACTTACCTAAACGATAAATCATAAATAAATTCTCGGTAAGCAAACGAAACGTTTCTCTACGTTTGTACACTAAGTGTTTGATCTATAAGCGTCTACTCTCACGTAACTCTTAACTTGACCGGCATGGTCGTTCATCTCAGAAATCAGTATGTCAACTAATTTTAATCTGAAATAATATCTTGGTATTTAGATTACCATCATAAATTTTACGGTAAAAAAGGCAAAAGCGGGAACTTTGAAAGGCAGTCATAACTTACTACAAGATCAAAGCCACAGTAGCCTCGCAATGGAGATAGATATTAAAATGATTTCTTTGCGGCGCCGGAGAAAAATGCGTAGGCATATTACTATTGTCTGCGGAAGCGAAACCACAAGAATGTTGGTTCGAATGGTGGTTTAATGAAGCAATGGGGCAGACACGACACAAAACATTATAATCGCTGAGAAGACCGAAAGCTTAGAAAGACATTAATGCTCGTTGCAAACTACCACCAGGAGGCGAAGACACAGGATGTTACTGGACAGCAAGTCGAGTACAACACTGGGACAAATATGCACGCTAATGAAGGAT
Source organism: Varroa destructor (assembly GCF_002443255.2). Classification (NCBI taxonomy): domain Eukaryota; kingdom Metazoa; phylum Arthropoda; class Arachnida; order Mesostigmata; family Varroidae; genus Varroa; species Varroa destructor. Next base: position 42,107,149 of record NW_019211454.1, on the reverse strand, counting down.
AAGGAGAGCCTTTGAAGTTCCCATTGCTCGCGCAACCGAGGCAAAATGGATGTTGTCCGATAAACACGAACAACATTCATTTTCGTCGGCATACGAAAACGACAATTCGCTCGCAGGCATGAAGAGAAGAAACAGCTTAGAACGGATTTAGTAAAGTAAGCCCATTGTTTGCGGAGTTTCCAGGATCCGCGCGAATACGAAACGCCACTATGACCGACAGACCAGTCGAATCGGCATTAATATAACTATAAGAATGGTTAGTCTGGTATCGATGCAGTGTCACCTAAACTTACAAGTTTTCTTCTTTGCTTCTACTTTGCAAATGCATAATTTATGCTTGACATTATGTATATGGAAATAAAAGTGATATTTTGGACACGAAACTGTTGATAGTAATATACAGCTCTAGTTAGTGCTGTTTACAAGTCGGCTGCCCAAAGCTTTGGCAGTGTAAACATACATCCGCTTCTGTGTAGATATAAAGAGTTACAATTCAATTTATCTGTAGTTTAATCAAATCTTTAATAAGGTAGTGCTTATTTATAAAAATCAGCTTGGCATACGAGAATTGTGAAAAGGTCTTTCTAGACGGTCACCAAAATTGGCCTATGGTATTTTTTGTGAATAACTCTGAGTCATCTCACACGGGTCACAAGATGATCGATTATGATAATTGGCAAATCAGGTTTGGAACTAAAACTGGAAACGGTATTCTTAAATTTATTATTGAACAATTATTATCATTAACAACTATTCATCTTTTTTCACATTTAATAACTGAGTTGTAATCCCCCAAAAAATGTTTTTGTGACAGGTAAGGAAATTTTTGAGCGAATGCATGGCTTCTACATAAGTTCATTGAATTCATACGAATAACACGTTCTGTATAGGCCGGTAATTTGGGAGGGATTTATGGTAAAATGTCGGTTATCACATCTTTTTGACCTCTGCTGATGTATTTGGCTCAAATTGCAAAATACTCTCCTACTTGTAGCTCAAGAGGGTATATATATGTATGTATATATAAAACATATGCCGGTTTAGGGCAATTTTTTTAATTCAGACTTTCTCGAATAGGTAATTTCTCGAAACAAGTAGGTTTACCCAAAGCTACTTTCATCTCTGTTCTTCCGATGAGCACATAAACAATTTCGCAAATGTCAAAAAACAATGCCTAGTCATTGGAATTTGAGTAAGTATCAGCCATTGTTCAATTGGGCAAATGATTAACTAGAAAATAAACTCCTTTATGTTATGTAAAACCGACAGTTTCGATAATACGTAGGCCACTGTAAAAGAAGCAGTTTCCGGCAAAGTACAATGAGAAATCTATGACAGACAGAAACAATATAGACTCCAGAATTCATCGACGGCGTCAAAAAGTATTTTCGATAATACCTCTGTCTCTAATAAAGTCGTTGGCGAACAATATTTGTGATGCGGTTATCGTCCTACGGGTTTTTCACGAAGACTTTAGCTAATAGGCCTTAAAATTCATAGAGATTTGCTTTGATTTGAAACGTATGTCGTTCCCTTCTTAAACCGCTTACATATGAAATAGCAGGTCATCTTCGGTTCATTACAAACTAAAAAATGTTTATGATCGACGCAGAATCTAACCATGGAAACGACTGCTGGCTTGTCATGTTCCAGGAGCTGTGCTGATTGTGAGTAACGCGAAATTTATGGTCAGCCTTCAAGACCTGAGTGTAGTGTACGGTCAAGGAGATGTCATGTTACCGTAAGATCTGAGAAAGGCGCAATTATCAATCAATAAGTCTATCTGCGCATTCTATAAACTGTGAAGTGTCCAAATGAAGCTATAAATCTTTCTGCAATAAAATACACGGCTCATACGAGCCGGTTAGTGCCAGGTTAACTACTTGAGAATTTGAGAACAACTTAGAGTAAGCAGATATGGCCGCCGAAGAACCCAGATTGAAACTTGCTGGACTAATATGCACAGAGCCTTACTGAGCAATAGTTTGCCATGTTTCCGCACAACAACGTCTAAACACACGCACTCTCATGTTATCAAACAGCTAGAAACAAGCTTAGATAAATTTAGGTTCCGAACTGAAGCTTTAATTCACGGAAACAAAATCAAACACCATGACCATTAGAACTTATATTTTTAGCACATGTGGGAAAATTGAAGTATTTGCGTTTATTCATATGAAGTTTTACAAATACCAGCTGTCGCATAAAACTATGGTTAATGGGCTCGGTGAGCAAAGTTTTATTAAAGAGCGTTTAAGAATCGAAAATCATAAACACGTGACCTTTGGAAAACATTAGTTACGTTGCTTGATTGCGATTTTTATGTTACATTAGAAAAGTTGGTCTATTTGACTTTAAAAGACGCAGAACGCCAAGTTTCTTTATAATAACAATAGTGTCTCGATTAAATGAAATTCAATACTGAAGATAAAAAATCATTTCTTATTCGAATATTTGGCTGTCCCAAATGACTGTGAAATAGACAATCGGGACATTTAAGAATGGATCATTGAAGTTAGGCAATTCGGTATTTTTTCACATTTGTTGTAAAAAGATTTGGGTTTTTCGATTCATGCAGTAAAATTCACGAATAACTAAAAATTAGTGTAATCGCTCTTAGGAAATATTAGATATGACTTGTTTATCATTTCAGAATCTAAACCATGTGCCAGCAATAAATATAATTAAAATATATGTTCAGTTGAACCCTATTCTTATTGAGTTATTTTGCTTTGTGTGTGTTCAGGAATAGAATTTGGTGCTCACCTGGATTCGCATTATAACAAACCATCACATGAAAGCTCACCAAGAATGGTCACTTTAGTCAAATTTTGCTGACCAACTTCTACAGCTACCTTTGCTTAGATGGTAATTCTATGCTCCCTGATGACCAAGCAAACATCGAGGAATTGATAAAAGCATCGTGGAAATCGCTTTTTCAATTACGTTGAAGTGATGATTTTTTTCATAGCTGGACTATAGATCCGGCGCACATGATATGCTTCAAATAGGTATTAAACTAACAAAAGTAGAAAAAAATGGAACAAAGAAGTTTAATAATATTCCATTCGACGCAAGAAGTTGTTCCATTTGTTTTGGCAACACTTACTATATGCTTAAATCTACAACAGCCAGGTTATTTCTCATTTATAACGCTTCCTATCTTTAATGGGCATGCCTATATTTCAGCTCGCTTGATTTCATCCGACTCGCTACATCAGCGATAAGATAGGTAGTCCACTCACTCTGGGTCCGCCAATTGTCCGTTCATCCTCTTCGCTGTCGCTTTCGTCACCCACAAATGAGGAGCCTTCATCGACATCATCAACTATATCTTCTTTACCTCCGGACAATTTGTGGTTACTCTTCGCACATTCTTCCACTTCCTTAAGACCAGTTAACGTTTTATACAACAAATCCTCTCCCTGTCGGAGTTTTATCACATCTTTCTCGTAATCTAGCACCTAGAACCAAACATCATTATATTAGCTAAACAATGCTTACCTGCACACAGCTCTATAAAAGCCTATGTGTCGTTTTATTATAAGATAGCAGTCCTTTCTAACAGAGAACATGCAGTTCAAAACATAGACCTGTTACAGCGCATGCTTACGAAGCTACTGGGCACTACTAATATGGCGGAATTCAATCTTCTTCGAATATAACCATTAATATTTTACACACCTGATCAAGGCTTCGTGGGATATATGAATTCTTGAAGACCTCGTCATCCACAACGATTTGTCGAGGGTCTAATACACCGCGGCTCGCACTCCTTTCAGCCATCCTTTCCAAATAATCTTCGACATTAGCAATAACCGGCGCCACAACAAAGTCGAACAGTTCGCGCACTGTCATTGTCGCGACCGCGCAACGACTGAAGAAATCTGTCACATTTGTCAAGTCCTAACATAAAGCAGACAACATAAGTGCTACTATAGCGCATGGACAGCAGGATTATTCATTCAACCTATTGACCATTATACCCAGCACCAGCGTTTGCAGTTTACCGATAGTTCGACGTATTAAGCGATAGGTATTATTCCAATGCACAACTGCGATTTCAATTTGCGTGACTTATTCATACCTCGGCCAGTAATTAACTAGTATATGTTTTTTGTACCTATGTCCAATTTGCTATTGGTTTGATACTGGGGTATACTTTTCGAAGGAAGATGAGAGCATTAGGATGCTCATGTTCAACACTCTGCGACACGTCAATGAACACCAGTCGTCCTTCGTGATAAAGTAGGTTATATTCAGACAGATCAGCGTGCACCAATCGACATTCGTGAAAAAGCCGGCGTATATCAAGAACCAGGGATCGATAAAGCTCACGCGCTTTTGCCTCTGTTAGTGGAACATCTTTCAGCTTAGGTGCTGGCCAACCATCCTTGCCGATAAATTCCATAACGAGAACATGAGAGCGTAACAGATGCGGTTTCGGACATGGTATTCCGGCCTAAATATATTAGAAAGCAAAACAAAACGAATATATAAAGTAACTAAAATAGAATTATATATACACACCTTTATTTTTATTTATCCACTGAAAATATTAAAATATGATAGATAGAATGAAGTCAGTTCAATATAGGTCTTGGTGTAAGATATCTACAAATATATTTAAAGAAAAATTACCCTTTTGATTCCCTGATAATAAAACGTTTAATAATTTTGATCGTTGTACGTTTCGTATACTACGGACAATGACCGCAGCAAAAATATAAAGTTCTTGCATCAACTTTATCAGTGTTGTTTACTTTCACCCCGCTCAGTTAACTAAATAACTTTAAGTTATTTAATTGATATATTAACATGATTTCTTAGCTGCGATATTTTCTAGACAAATGGGTAAGGAACAAAGGCGCTTAATACAGTCATGTTTTTACTGCACCTTCTCCAGTCGTGTAAGATTGCGCATCTCTTTTTCGGCCCAGAGTCGAACCATTTTCCGGGGATTTCCTGAACAATAACCTCCACGAAACCGAAATTCGCCGGTCACGTAACGGTCGCGATCTTTAAATACAAGAATTGACGTCTTATAGACTTTGATAGCAAACTGCTGCTCATTTCCTTTTGAAGCGTGGTAGACATTGGCTTCCTTGCCAGTCGAAATACACCCGTTGATCTGTTCGAAGACACACCTATTCAGCATTTTGAAGAGGATCATACGTGTCCGCGCATCCAACACTTGTTCCACTGTTGCTCGCTCCATCTACTTAAGTAAGAAAACGAGAAAATTTGTTATATCGGGTCATTAATAATACTTTATATAATTTTTTTGTATTCCCAAACTATAAAAAATCAGTTTTGCGTATTACACTGAAACGATTTTTGATTTTACTTTTCTACATGTATAACTATTTAGAGACTTGTGAAAATTTTTTTACCATTCTCACGACCATAGCATCTAAATAAGCTACGGGCGGTAGATGACCTTTAACATTTTTACATAAAAACTATGCATGCAGCATCACTAATTAACAGAATTTATAGTTAAAACACGTTAATAAAAAGCATGCCTTGTCTTTCACCCGTATGCGTTCTTGTTCAGCTCGCCGCTGTTGTTCCGTGACAGCTTTCATTGCCTGCCTTGGCACGCACAAAGAATCAAGGCTCACTTTCGATGAAAACTTGTTAGCCATAACCTGCGTATACAAAATATTCCGAAGTTTTAGAAAACAGCAAAAATTTGCAGAAACATTTTTGCTGTCCACGGCACCTCTTTACGATATTTCGAACCTATCTTACACAACCAGCCATACTTGAATAGCGTACATTATGACACTGGGCAGATTGATCGTTTCGAAAGCACTTAGTAATGGAATTGGACATTTCAAAGTTTGATATAAATCATTCTTTCTTTATATGTGTCTGTTGTGAAAGTTGTGTATTTCTTTGGGGGTTATCCATAGTTCCCAAAATGGTTATGTTTACATTGAAAATATTAGCTCTTAGTTCGGATCGTTTGCTGCGGTTGGCGGTTGCAGAAATTAACATTACTACACGATTTCCCGTAGCTTCTTCTTTAGCCTAGACTGGATTTTCTCGTTAATAAAAAAAAACATGTTCGCTCTTATTCGTGTGGGGAATACCTTCATAGTATATATGCTGACTGTAAGCCATTGGTAGGAATGTAGCAATAGTATAGGGACAGCTCTAGCAAAGAAGCTATTGGGCGTATAACTTGGCACGCTGATGTCCTGGAGAAAGAGGGAAGGCTAAAGTACTGGACGTAAATAGTCCTCGAAAAGGTGCACAATTTTTATATTACATACATTTATGTGTGCATCACATTTTTTAGATACTGAAGCACGAAATATTACCAAATATCCTAAAGTGTTTATCTTTATAGCAACGTATCTGCATACCATACTGCCGCCCTGAGGGGAATAGGAACATCAACGACCGATACAAAAAGATTCACCAAACCGGACTTAGTGTACTATCCTTGTTAGCAAGTATTTGATGAATTTAAAACTTTATGGATACATAAGACAATAGATTTTATAATTTGAAAAAAGTTTCTTACTATTTTAATGATAACCTAATTTTAACGGCTGTACCTTCTGCAAATCCTGATATTTCGCCTGTTGTTGCCCATTCTGTTGAACTGCATTGTTGCCTCGTGCTCCACTTTGTCGATTTGGGTGAAATCCTTTGTCTTCTGAAACGAACCAGTCGTCATCGTATTCATCGTCGTAGTCTTCATCATCAAGTTCGTCGTCATCACAGTATTGAATGCCATTTGGTTCTCTTGTGTCAAAGAAAATTTCGTTTTCTTGCCAGTTATCTCCTGCTTTGTTCAAAGGAAACTGGAGGGATTCATCTTTGAACACATTGACCACTCGCAGAGTCTTATAGCTAACGTCCTCTTCCGCGTCATCTGAAATAGTGAACACAAATATACAGTTCAAAGAACTTATCCGCGATGGGCATCTAGATGAAGACAGAGGATACCTATAAGTGGGTTTGTCAACATCGACTACTACAGTAATCTCATTATTACTGCTATATGCGCTAGCCACCATGGGTTCGAAATTCTAATTTCTATGAATTCTATGAAGAAGTTCTAATTCGTATGATCTTTAATGTCCAGTAAATGCTACTTTTGTTTTATCTTATTACCCTGACTGACGGGGCCCGTGAATGAATGACATGATAAGGCAAGATTTGTCTTATAAAAATAGGTGAAGTAAAAAAAATTGATTCGGATATTCCCGTCAAAGGTATGATCTGTACAAGCTATTACACTGCAATATCTTAATTTGTATTACAACAAACTTCTATTTAGTATTTTATATCCTTTTAGCAGATAATCAACTCGTAAATAGCATTCGAAACTGCCACCGGCTTATAACTAAAGCAGTCGCACTTCACTCTACTCATGTACGATGACTAATGCTATTGTTCCATTTCTCACACGATTTGCCGCGTCAGTCAAGAAAAATAGAACTCACCGAACTGCCCGGGGTGGATTTGTAACCGTTTCAAGTCTGGCTGCATTTTTCATGGGTTTCCTTCGTTTACCCTCTCGAATACAGCCAGTCTAGCACGAACTCGAGTCCTCCATTATAGCGAAAATATTTACGTTCGTTTTGCTGGCGCTTTGCCGACTGCTTTTCGACCGCGTGCCGGATCTTTGTTTACTTTTGCAATGCTTTTACCTACTACCCAGTCATCATGGCTACGGTGACTGTGTACTGACGCGCGAGAATTTAAATCCAGAGGCGTGCAGATGAATGCCACTGTAAGGAAAACCAAAATCTTATTTGCAAGTTTTTTTGATCATCTTTTTCATTTTTTCTATTAAGCTTCGATCAGTTACTATGTAGTTTATGCTTTAAGTGTTTTAGTTATAGTGTTTCACAAATCTTCCTATGGGTTTTCTGCTTGCGCTATAAAGGATGCGATGGTTTTAGTCATATCTAATATAGCTTTAATTTCTTCAAAGATAGAGTAACCCGCAATTTAGCACTTTTCAAATATAGTATTCGATATAACAGAAATGAATGAAATAAATTAAAGACGAGTACTGAAACGCGTGATGCAGCTTAGCAACGGCAGGTTTGGGTAAATTTAGCCGTGTTTTCTGTTGAGTGCGTGCATGCGTCCGCCTGTCTGTGTTCGTTACTACGTAAAAAAGTCCTCTCGCTCCATTGGTGAGTAGCGGTCCGGTAAACTAGGTCCTAGCAATAGCAGTATCTACCACCGAGCACGGCTCTGGAGAGAATGGCAAAGCCACCGTTAAGGAGTTCGGCGGAGAATACACAGCACGCAGTAGCAAACTGTGCGACGTGCCGCTTGGCTACACATACTCACATGCAAATTTACACACATACAAACAAAAAAGCTCAAAGAAAAACGGCGCACGTCAGGGAAAGGCTATACGCTCAGTAGGCGCAAATCGCTCTACTATTTTTCTCCATCAGAACCAACACGTCTGGTTTCAGCTGGCAGCAGCTCTGACGGACATGTACGCGTCAAAGAAACAGCCTAAACGGATTCTAAACGGAAGAACGTATACTTGGTATAATATAATAGTAAGCATTACTACCAGATTGTGACGCATAGTGAAGGAGAACACAGCGCAACCTGGTACGCATGCGCCTGCCTGAGTGAGTCATTATGTCGTGGTTGCGGCGGCGACGGCGGCAGCGACGGCGGCCACGGTTATAATAGTGGTAGATGCTCTCGCGCAACAAACTCCATTGAGCTGGAGCGAGACGGATAGGCAGGACAGTGTTCACCTCATTCGCGCTTCTTCTGCCGGTTCGCTGGACCAGCTGATCGCGCCCTGCCTGTCCCACATTTCGCTACGTAAGTTATCGAGGACAGCAAGCAAGTAAAGTGCGAGAACAAGACGAAAAAGAAGCAGCAGCAGCAGCGGTATGACGTAAATAGCGCACGGTGCGTAGGTAAAGATGAAACCGTTTGTGTAGAGGACCACAACGTGTAACTCGAGCAACCCAAAAGATCGTGTCTGTTGACTAATTGTAGCACGGCAACGAATGAATACGCCCAACGATCCAAACTTCCTTGCTCCACCATCAACGCTACCGCGATCTTGTTCACCAGCAGCAACAGGGAGTCGAGTGGAACCAGAAATCGTCGCTGCTGCCGTCGACGACGTCGCCCAAGCCGGCAAATTAGACTGGACAGCCGAGTTCAGGGGTCCAATGTCATCACACAGCTCCCACTATTCAACTACCAGGACTTATATCCTTTGGCTTTGATGGCTGGCGACGGCGATCTCTGGTTAACGGTGAAAAAATGGTAGAAACAGTGACGAGTCCACTGCGTAGGCAGCCACAGCAGGAAGTACAGAAGCTACCCAGCTAGGGCCTAAAGACCATTGGCTGGAAGGCATACAGAGACAAGACCGTCCGTCGTAAAGGATCTATATATATATGCATATATATATATATATATATATATATATATATATATACATATGTGTGTATGTATATATATATGTACATACATAAATATATATATATGATACGATTAGATTATCACCTATTGGAAATTTAGCCGTAGTCCCCAGAGCGTTGTGTTTATGTGCGTATGAGAGCATTCGTAAAAGCAAAGTAGAAGAAATGAAAGATGAGCAACGAGTCATATTTATAGCAGCCGATTTGTCTCTCTGTTGGTGTCGTGTGGTGCTGTGGTGGCCGTAAATTCCAATTGGGAACACGGAGCAGGTCGCTCAACGGCGACAGCGACGAGCTCGGTGCCGGGAACGGGCCATAGTTACGACAGAAGACACCAAACAAGAAAAGCCTCTACAATTGTTTGCCGCTGCTTGTGCGACATCATCAGGCAGCTGAAAGCGCCGCTACTACAGAGAACGATTAGCCCGATCGTTGTTTGATTGGAGGCTTACGAGGGACGGACATAGTAATTGGTCATTTGGCTCTAGCTGCAGCAACAACAATTGCAACGGCAACGAGAGCTCATTCGAAGTATGACCAAAAAAGAAAGCCCTGTTTGCGTCTCTATTCTACTAATACCCTCTGATAGCGACATTCTAGGCGTCGATTCTGATCAGCCCTGCCCGATCGACATACAGAAATAACTACAGGAGTCAACAGTGAGTGTGTAATAATAGGAGCAGCAGCTGCGGTAGCGGTGGCAGCACCAGTAGCGGCAGCAGCTATTAGACAGCCGAAGCTCGGGAGGACGAGAGGGTCGCTACGGGAAGGACAAACCCATACACCGTTGTACGACGCGTTCGTCGTCAGAGTAGTCGCATCGACGGCAGCAACATTACCAGCAGTAGCCGGACGACGCAATAATCGCGTCGATTCGGACACCGCTGAAGGACCAGTGGACGGCAAGCACAAGAGAACCCTTTCCGCTGATGCTGATGGTGGCGGGAATCCTGAAAATCTGCGGGGAGAGGCCCCCAACTGACGCCAACCAGTTTATGAAACGGTCGCGGCCAGTCAGGACGCGGCGGCTAGACTGTAGGTCCATCTGATTTGGCCATCAGACGCGCTGTTAGAACTACCGATATCATAGCAGCTGTAATCTGTCGTCCAGAACGAAGAAGGTGAAACGACGACACCCTAGACAAATTGTCGTAAGAAGTAGCAATCATCCTTAGCTGTCCTGCCAGGACACACCGTAAGTGACAAACCAATGAGGTGCTTACGTATTGTTGCGGATCGTTGACGAACATACACGTCCAGAACGGGCGAAACAGACAAGGTAAGTTTTTTAGTAATATAAACTAGTAATAAAAAATGTGATGAAGAGATGAATATCCTCGAGGAGTTATCAAATTAAAGTGTTAGACGACTCACAAAAATCTGAATGTCGAGATGGAACTTTTAGAGAAGCAACCTGGAAACAGCATAAGCACATAAAGTTTAATATGGAAATACGCTGTGTGTAAAACAAATGCCGCAGAGAACTTCCTTGACGAACCACCTCCAGCTGGTTCCATTAACTAAGTTAAGGCGTAAATAATCTATCGTCGTTAGGTCTCCTTCTATACGAGATGCTGCAGAGCGATAATTGGTAAACGAAAAAAGAAATGAACTTACGAAAAACATTGCTTCATAGAAATTTCTTGGATTTTTAAAATATGTGAACACCAGCTTGACTATCGAAGGTCCACTTGTGTTTAGCTGTGTTTAGGAGACAATGACGACGAAGTCTGATGAGAAGTTGCACCAGGTTCTTTTAAAAGATATGCGCTAGGAAGAGGAAGATGATGACCTCTACTGAATCACTCTTCGCCGCCATTTTGTAGGAGACGTCGATGTATATCGAAATATCGATCCTGAAGAGTATTGGCAGTCAAACATTACTCTGGCATAGGTGTCTCCTTGTGTCACTTACAATAAGCATATTTCGTTTGAAGTTTATTTTCTAGGAAACGAAAGAAAGAGGTAGAATTTCATTAAGATACAGATGCATCTAGATGAGATATTTACAGTGAAAATAAAGACCTATGAGGGTCGTGTAACTTAACATCAGGACACATTTATCATGCAGTTGGCGCATGAACCAGTCTAGCCACTTCATGGCACTGACTAGTCTCTATCTATTCATGATGTACGCCTATACGAATGTTCAAACGAGTGTAATAAATCGCTACGGTACCTCTGTCTGACTCCACAGTTCTGTGTTGCCAACATGACAGAACGTCTACATGGACACGAGTCTGTATCTGCACCTACATGGGCAGTGTGTTTAAATTTCTGTAGTAAAAGTGTAGGAATAGCGGCAGATGCAAGGCAGCATTCATCTTAGCGTCTTTTCCATTTTCCTACTGGCTTCTGACAAACACTGAGTGCATTGGAGAAAAGAGCTACAGACGGAAGGTGGATAGGTAGTTTTAGAAACCAGGCCATGCTCGGGGCCTTCGTCAGTGGTTCGTGCTGGGTTGGACGGCAGCGCCTCGCCGAGGTTCGTTGCATATGGACGACGGCTGAAGTGAGATTATGTATGTAACAATGGTACAATATTTATAGCATACAATAGAGACAGAAACGGCAGAATTTAGTATTTTATTACGAGTTGCCATAGTTTTCCGTACGGTGATGCCTCCACACACGATCAGCGGGGCAATATAGCGTATCAAATTATGGGTTATAAAGCAACATGGCGTGCGTCGTTTCGATAGCACATCTCTTGTATAACTTTATATATGTATGTAAGTATAAATATGTGTAACTGTACAAAAAACCCGACGTGGTAATTGTATGACGGTATCACATCACAATGACAACATCGCCATACATAAATGGTAATGAGAATTCGTCACACAACACGAGACGAAACAACAATACAGATCTGGATGCTTCGAGCTTAAACCAGACAATTGGCACCCACCGCGAAACGAAATCTGTGTCTGTCCGTGCCCGGGCTCGAACCTAGACCACGACGTGTTCCCATTTTTGGCAATCAAATATGTAACTCACTAAGCTATGACGGGCACGTGCCTCGTGTCTAGAGAACAATATGTCGGGTTTTGGGTCCAGTCCGTCTGTGAATGATACTAATCGTGTGATTATAACAACAGATGTGCTATTAATGATTAGTCTTATTTTTGCTACTTATCGTGACACCACATATAGATCTTGCAGATATACATAGAAAGAGAAAATAAATACGCAACATAATTTTTGCATCATCTTCTATATCATACGCAAAATATCAGAGCTTTGTACCATATTCCGCCTTATAAATTGACCGGTGTTGATTAAACAAGCATATTGAACATAAAAGCATTTTGAAATAATCACTAGCTAGCAATTTATAATTTACAAAATTGCATCGTAAAGATGAATAGAAGTCGATTTAGTTAAAATATAGCAATCCATGGAAAATTTGCTTCAGTTATGACATCTTTTAACAACGACATATTATACAGTACGCATATACATATATGCATGCACAATAAATTTTGCAAATAACCCAGTTTTCGTTAATCACTACCTGTTCGTTGGCTGTTGCATAGGAGCTCTCTCAGACTACAAAAATAACAGGACAGCTGTCGCAATCTAAAGGTGAATGCGGACCGTAGAGATTTATACAAAAGTAAGTCGTCTATTAGGCACTTCGAGACCTGGAAACCATCACACAGTCGCAGAAACGATTCGAAATCGGACGGAATAGCTTTATGTATATGGTAACATATCGTGTAACGGGTAGAAATGCACTTACCTTGAAGTTGCTTTCATCTGAATTACTGCTGATTAGACAGTATTTGCGACTAATACGAAATTATTATGTATCTGTATAGATGTGTACAATGTACGATACAATCTGATCGAGGCAAGTCAGATTTTTATATGTTAAAGAAATATTGTTATAGACACATACGCCTGCATTTCTGAATAAAAGACGAAGAGCTACCAGGCAACATGTTGAACGGAAGCCTCTTGACAAGCCTCGCCATTAGCCAGCGACCATTCTCACAACCGAACGTTTTCTTTTCGTTATTACTGTCCTTCTTTCGCTCTCAGCCGTAGACGAACCAGTGAACGTGCGGTACATCGGATATGTCAGTCAATATGTAGTAGTTCTATAGATACGCACATGACCGCACAGATAGCTGCTGCAAATATGGCGCTAGCGGCAATGTTGATTTTGATGATAATGCTATTGATGCTGCTGGTATTGATATAAGTGGTGCTAGGGATGTCGCGGAGTGGGACATGAGGAAGGGGAAGCGACTTGAACAAAGTTTATGTTAGCCTCTTGATCCAGCAACGTGTCGATTATTTTGATCTCGGCACCCAAGCTCTTTAGGCGAGACGATATCTGTAGGTGAGAAGTTGGTCGATTCGTGGATAGAGAGAGACGCGAGGTGATACGTGGCGCACGATGCTATATAAACATAATCAGGTTTAAACAAATCGGATTATCTATGAAGTCGATAAACAAGTAATCAACTTGTACCTAATAGTATCATGCAAACTACATGCAAAGAAACAATGTTTCGCCTAGAAATTTTCCTGTTCTGCGCCCGCTGAGGGACTTCTACCATCAATAATGTAATAGCTGAGGAAAAATTATTTGAAAATGGTATGCCTATAATTTGCTAACGTCTTCACACCGCTTCTTTTAGCTAGATGCACAATAAGCACACATACTTAGAAATCTAATTCGTACTTTTAGGCGGGCCATGATTAAACTCATTTCGGCAAAATCATTGCTAACGCGTGGCCAGTGAACTTAATGATAGCTGCGGTTGTTTTGGATATGAACAGCGTTATATATCGTATATATAAATACATCTGCTCGCCTTAGTTATCTTTTCGTTAATTATGGCGATTGGAACTAGTCCGGAGGGTAACTGCTGCTCGTTAATTAGTTTACGATGTTTGTTCATGATGACTGGCGCGATAAGTCCCAGCAGTACTAAGATTCTGTCGTATAACTGAGTTGTGTGTATCTTTTGTCTAGCTAGCCATCAGTGGACATTCAGTCCTTACCTCACAACCTCTATAAAAAAAATCTTCGCCAAGAGGAACGATTCACCAGCGTCTTATACGGTTGCTCTGTCTATTTTATTAGGCCAATTTTCTTGAACTAAAAAGGCTTATTATCAGTTTCTACTATCTCTGCCACTGCTGGCCATGACGACGGCGTCAATAGGTATAACCGGGATAGCTCCTGTCCAAATGTACGTTTCCATAACAGCAGTACTGACAACAGCTGAGGTAGTTACCGTAACCGCTAACAGGGCATGGAAAGAAGCCAGTTTAGTACCTGTTCGTGACCTCTTACCACCTCTCTATTCCTCGGAATGTTATTTCGTTGTCATGTGTTTGTCAGTGCCCACGGACTGATGTTGAGAGTATTGAGGGTATTTTGTGTGTTTAGTTGGGTAGGTACTCTTATTTTTGCGAAATATCACAGCCGCGATTGACGTGGACGAACAAGAATAGTACACAGACTGTATCACGTGTATGACGATTAGCAACTAATCTTAGTACAATAAAACGATTAGAAAGCTATTTTTGCAAACATACGTTCTTGCCTCGAAACAGCTTCGAACGACGTTGGAAACATATTAAGACCGATGGTCCACCTTGGTAACCTGATTGCAATACTGTACTCAAATCAACAGTAGTCGGGATACGAAGATCGAACCTATTTCGCTAGTTCGTAGTTTCGAAAATTTAACTAGACGAAGAAATGTTGGCCAAAAATACCAAGTTGATCCTACGTAGAGCGACACTAGAAACGAATTATCAAGACGTATGCAATTTGACAAGCTGCGCAATGTTTTGTCAACACATAGTTTGCAAGCCTGCATTCATTTGTCTTCCATCCATATCGCCCGCTCGATGCGGTTCACTGACTTGTGCGCATTATTGTTTTTTCTCTTATCATAATCGAAAAGCAGCGATAACGTCATCTGCTCGATGCTACAGTGATATTTATCAGTCAGTAACTTGATTTATGGGCTTTCGCATCGCTCTATAACTGCCTCGGGCTGTGGTACAGTATTTAATCGTATCACAGCGTGATAAGTCGGCGGGCACCACACGCAGACCGGCTTCAACTGAAGCTAAATACTCTTACCATTAAGATATTTTCGTCTGCTTCCCCATCGATGCTTAAATCTCCATGTATTGTATGCATTCGTTTGCTGCACCCGACGTATCAAACTGGAACTAATTTAGATAGCTAAATACGCCGTCGAAACAGCGGTACAATACAAATGATATATTCGAAATAACGGCAACTGACGGCTCTGTTGCTACGTTTGCGTCATTGATAATCCATAACACCGGCCACACAAATTGTCAGGGTTTTTTTCTTTTGCAGAAGTAGTAATACGATAGCGGTCTCGCTCTATCGTCAATAGGACATCATTTTATTTGTCTTCTGTATGCACGATGTATCATATCATTAGGATGCATGCTGACTATGTCGGAATTAAAAATGGCGTGTGAGTTTTTTGATATAAAAAATCTGTTGTGAAAGGAAAGCCACTGTTGGCCAACCATGCAAACGTACGTGGGTCCAAATATTACGGGAACCAGCTGATTTAGCATTTGTGACTAGTTGTTGTCTTTATTATATTTGTTAACCGAACGTATGTTTACTGCCGTGATAAACGTCATTATAATAATCGTCACAGTAATATAGGTTTGGCGATTTCTGCCCACAAACTCTATTTGATCGAAGGTTACGTTGAATTGACCGAGGTTAACGGAATCACATAATTATGGGTACCTATCGGTCAATATTTCCTGTTGCTTTTTACATTAATATAGCATTTTTGTCATTTTATGGCCCAAACATTTTATGCTCTACTCTCTTTTTTTTTTTTAAATATTTGTGTCATCGGCCTTCTATCGCAGTTGAGAGCTGTGTATTATTAGTGCACACAACTACTCTAACCTCGCGGAGTGTTCTCCGTGCCATGAAAATGACTAAAATGCAATTCTTACGACAGTTATTTACCGCCATGGACGCCTTTAGTTCTATATTCGATGCGTTGAGGCATCTCATCAACGAAATCATCGTCAGTTGTTTATCGCTGGCATCGATGTTAACTTATCATCAAATTGACCAGTACTTTTTCGGAGCACTACATGAAGAACGCATGCTGCTTAGAGCAAATTGCTACGGATCTTCATTTTCCTAGCTAACGCTTTTACATTAACATGGGCTCAAAACAGAAGTGTAATTAAATTAATTACATGACAAAGTTTGGTTAGTTCCGCTGCTATCAACTTAACGAGTGTACGCGGACGAGGGTCGTAAATAGCCTAAAAACTTACGCCATTCCTTTAACGTTCAATACTCTCAATTGATCTAGTCTCTGTCTAGCTAGTTCTATTTTATCACGCTTATCGTAGATAACTTCTTTATTCGTTTAATTCAGTAGCCGGAATTCCCAATAGGAAAATTTGACGCCCGCATCGTCACTCGTGTTAGCAGATACTACGATAACGTACCGCAACGTGCCAGGTAGCCATTCGTGACAATAAAAGAAAGAAATATGCGAGTTTATCGGTTACCGCCTTGCTTGTCTGTCAAATATATACACACATGTAAATAGATATTCTGTCAATTTATTTTCGCGTGCTGTTCTTTGTCGGGCTGTATTCGTTGCCGAAATGAGTAGCTGTCGGGATACCTAAATGCCATGGCTGATGGTCTTCTATATTGGAAGCGTTTAGCAATGCCTTCAGTGATGATATCCGGAAGCAGCCTGTTACGTATATACGTAATAATAACACTAACGTTATAGTAATTGGAGTTTGCATAGCAACTCCGCCAGTCAGCCACGACTTGGGCCAAGAAAAGCCATACGCATTCAAAATATTATAATCTACGACTCCCTTCTGCCGTTAAGAATAGGAGCTAGTGAAAACTGACGAAGCTGCTCAATATCGCATATGGAAGCTGGACCTTTTAATTCAATGAAGTTATCAAACTTTGCTAAGCGGATTTGTTACTGCCACTGTTATCTCCTGTTAGTAGAAGTGTACGCATTGAACCATACGTACTGGGCAGTTGTTGTTGTTATTGCCCTTATTTCCTGTTGCCTAGTAGTGAGAACTGCGGACTTGATTGTTTCTGTAGCTTTTATTAGAGCTATTGGACATTCATAGTATACTCAACTGGGCTCACGTTTGGTTTCCGACCTCTATTTGTAATGTTTCGCAGGCGATAGCATTTGCCATAAAACAATGATAGTAACTTTAGAAAGCATATTTTTATTGGACTACAAAGCGACTTTTGGGAAGAACTCGCGGAGGAAATAGATAGAATTATGGTATTCCTAAGATCGGTTGACGGCATCGTTAGCTAGAAGCTGTTGATGGCTCCAAGTACGTGAATCACCCGTTTTTTTTTATTGAACCGCATATTTTCGAGTTGTTGCAGGCGATAAATTGTTATGACTCTGCAAGTTGCGGATTCATAAGTCAAGGCTACTCATAAAAGCGCATTGCGAGTGGGTCGTAACAAAGCTTATATCAGGGATCGGTACATGTACTACGAGTATCGCGAATAGTAGTACATCAACAGATCCACGCATGCGCTTAGGAAAAAAAGGACCAATTCGACTAGCAATAGCAACACACTTCCTTTCGTACGCCAATTAGCGTTGGCTACTGTGCGCCCTGCAGCACTTGCGCCTTGTTGCACACAGGCGACTATAATTGATATCATGTATAAAAAAACTAGATGGCATTTGGACCAGCGTTTGCCTCGTTAGCTGGAAATCATTCCTATACGCAACTATACGTACGTCTTCCAAAACCTATCCGACTATCATTACGTCGTGAGAGAAGAGATGGTCCGCTAAACCCGACTTTGCCCATGTATCTGTACTAAAAATCTATATATTCAGCCAGAATGAAAAGATAGGTTAAAAGGCCGATTGAATGGCAAGCCTACCTTTACGCAATAGCGTAGTTCTTCCTAATTATAAGTTTATCGATCTGCGAATTATAATTTTGCTTAAGTAAAAATTTATAAATATGGAGGTTAACTAAGGTCAACATTTAGGCACACCTCATCTTTTTTTCGTCATGTCGTGCTTTGTAGCACGATGCTTATAATTAGAACGTTGAAACTGAGATTCTCCTAGGAAAGTAGTCAAGGTGACAGCGTACTGATTGAATGCATTCGTCTCTTCATTCTCTTGTTGCAGGATTCTTTACTTTTATTCTATTACAACCTCCTTTAATGACATTTTGCTTCTATTCAATCGTTAGACTATGACTAAACCTGTAAATAAACCTTTTGAATGTTTCTTACATTTTTTTCCGTACCAAACGGTCTCATGCGGAACGAATAGGCAAAAGCCTGTCGCACAAGACATAGTCTCGGTGTGCACTAAATCGAGAAGACCAATTTCCACTATTTATCTCGTTGCCTTGCCTTCGACTACTATAGATTGTTAGTGTTTATTTGGGGCCTGCATGTTGGGGTCTCTTCCCGTTGTTTACGCGTGTGGTATTGTTTGCCTGCATTACTTTTTTTTGCTCCGTTCAGTGTTTCTGTGCTGCCGGCACAAGGGGCTTCTCTACGGCGACCTTGCTTGACTGTAATAGGGTCGCATGCTGGTCTCGTTCGTTTACGTTGAGCAAGGTTGGCGCTGCTGTTCCGTTCGATTGACTTGCCGTCGGTAGTCGCACACGGTCGGCTTACGCGTTTACCAAACGGCGCGAATGATCTATGTATTCGCAGCTTACACCTCTAGATTTTGAAGTTCGTCCTTTCAACTTGGTTCGGTCGTAATGAAAATGGCGGTCAAAGGAATCGTTTGAAGAAATTTCGCACTATCTTCATCATAAATGTGGATACTTGAGCAGGAACAGTGTAGATTCGCTTGGCCAAAAGCAACCTGAGGAATGTTGTCCTTGGATAATTGCGCATTTATTGCACGATGTGCTACCTAACCCATATGAAAAAATGGAGATTATAATCAAAGCACTGGTGACGATTAGAACAATATTGAAACAGAACCTAACGTAAGCCATTGGCGTCAGTGTGTATTGTATAAGCACACATAAATAGTTAAACGTAGACGCATCAAGTCCAATGTTTATGTCGATTACTTAAGAATTCGTGCAGGGTCTGGTTGTCGCGCAGATATCTAACGAGGGTCAATATTTGCGTATATATATATAGAGTCCTACATAATAATCGCCTTGTTGAGTTATAATTATCATTATTTGAAGATCATATCGAAATTACGCCAGTTTTTTTTCTCATTAAACGAAGTAGAGTCTTTCGTTGTTTATTGGAATTGTGCAAGAGGGCGCGCAACATTTAACTTTCTGCCATTTTATTTTATGTGGGCTTGGATAAGGAGACTTCCATTGTTCTGTTTCAATGAAAATGAGGCCACTAATTTAACCACGGATCGTTTTTTTCTAGTTTTTCTATAAATAAATAAATAAATACATTTTTTTCAATGTCACCTTGGTGTCCTGATAGTTTATGTTGTGTTTATCTCCTACTGTACCCTGAAAACCCCAGCACGGCTGGCCGATTTCAGAAGCAGACCGGATAACTTCAAAGAAAGTCCATGGCTATAAACTGATTGTATCGGTTGACGCAATTAAACAACGTATAATCCGAAGCCAAGTAGCTACTTGTAGTTGGCTTCACTATATAGCGCACACCCGCAATACATTTTGTGGGTATTATGCCTTTCTTGCCATCCCTTATCCTTTCACGAAATATAATATGCGGCACTCATTGCAAGCGATGCTGCTTATCAGGCTAAAAACGAAAATCAATAGCGTCCTCCTTTCCTTTCCTTTCATTGGAGAGTGTTGATCAAACAACAACGCGCTACCACTTATACCTTACTAGGTTTTCAGCCAGTCGGAACAGGTTGAAAAGTCCTGTAAACAACGTGTGTTCATGCCTTATCTAGCTCCAACGTGCTTTGGCAAATTGTCAAACGCACTTACGATGATAGCGTGAGTAAGATATTAAAATTTAACGTTGTGAATAAAATGGCTGCAGTGCACCCTTACACCAAAACTTTCAGGTAGCATCTTCCCCTTTTTGTGGCCAGGTCACTCTGCGATCGACTGCCACACTTTATCTGCTTGTCATCACAAGCATCATTACGACAACGCCTTTCTTTTCCACCCGTTGGGGCCATTGAGCATCTCATCTGTTATTGGCTCCTGACGGGCGTTTGAGCCGATAAGCACGAATGGCACGCAGTGATAAACCTAATAATTTTCTCGCTAGGGGCGAATTTTCTGTTGCTTGCGTAAAAGCTAGTAGACCATTGCCGGTAGCAGCGGCAGTGATACACGAGCGAACTAGCCAGCTCTCGTCATCAACAGAACAAATTGCCGCTATTGGTTGTTACTGATTGATCGACTGCGTTGACAATAAGCAACAGAACCACATGAGGTCCTGAGTCAACGTCACTGATGTTGCGATGAAAATCGCTTAAAGGAGAGGCATATATAAAGATAAAAGAACAATCGACTCATCTCTCGAGCATCTCGATCGACTGATTGATGACTAATGGACTGAGAGAAAAGAACTTGTACCTGTAGGAGTGACGTCGACAGCACTGTCATGTCTTTTTCACATGAAGAGATAAAACGTGGATCTGCTTTGCAATTCATTGTAGCGAATAAGCAAAATGATTTTCTTTTCGGTGACAGCACGTCAATCTTATTGATACGAACGAAGCTTTCTTACGATGCTGTAACGCGATATTTTTAGGCTAAACTAGTGCGGTTAAATGAATTTATATCAAAAAATATCGAGTCGGTCACTTAAGCCAACTGGGTAGAATGCCCTAAAGGTTAAGAAAGAAACCAAAACAATCCTCAAATTTCAGCTATAGGCATAGAGAGAAAGATGGTTTTTTATCTGCGTGCTATCACTTCGACCGTACCATGCGTCATCAACGTTTCAGTCAGACGAATATATCTATTAATACTATGCTTATTCCAAAACTACGGAATACACGTATAAGTTAGGGTTAGGCTGTTGTACTCCTCGCTAGTTAGCGTTAAATAGTATTCACTCCAGCTCTACCTTTCGGGTTGTGTAGGAGTCATATTCATGCCATTCGGAATGGTGAAAGGCGGAAAAAATCAGGCAGTCATTGTACGCTCCAAGAATGTCCGTCGTCGCTCTGACCTAACCTAAAACATTGTCTTTTTTCCTTCTTTTACTTTCTTTCAACACGCAAGATTGTTCTCTAAAAAAGCAGGAGCAACATCATCAGTAGTATCAGTCGTTTCTCTATACAGGCCAGTGACGGGACCCGCGCACTGGTTGCAATCGCCTATTAACGGTCCCTGCGCGTTTTATTGGCCCGCTGGCACATTGTAATGTTTTGTTGATGTGCGCGCCAGATAGGAACGTGCCGTTGTGTGGCTTCCGCCTTTAGATTCGTTTACTAATCTAAACACAGCAGACGAAATACTATTGTGTATCGGGGCACGTTCGGCTGAATGCACAGGGCGCCGCCTGCCGGGTACGGAGACACGGCATCACAAAGTGACACGCATCTGTTTCAACACAACAACACGATACACTTTGCCGCAAGGGAATCGGGTCACTGACAAATAAAAGGATGCCATCACTGTGGTAACACATATCATAACAAATGCATGACTTGTACATATACTCCTCGTTTGCTTATTTCTCTCTCTTTTTGTCATCTGTACACTTTCGTATACTGGCATTATAAACGAAGTTTTTTATTTCGAGTGCTAAAACCAAAGCAAAAAAAGATAAGAGAATATGAGAATGGGACTAAATGAAACGTAATTAGTCGTCTTGAAAACTGTATTCATATACAGTATTAAGTATGATAACATTGCACCTATATTGGTAATCGAAATTAATTAGAGTAATCTTTACTTTTATATAGATTAGATATTTACTAAGGATTTAACGACCTTGGATGGATCGTATGAAACTCAGTTTCAAGTCGATCTCATCTCCCCAATTGCCATTTCCTTAATAGTATAAAGCGTCCACGAGAATGATTAAGCTCCAGGTTTTTTCCTGTTTGTAATTGGTTTTCTAGTAACTATGATAAGGTCTGAACATTTTCATATCCTATGTCGAGTGCACGCTGCCCTCTGCAGGGATAGCATAGTTACTGTAGTTTTTGGGTCCCTCGAAACAGCATGTTCGTATACTGTGTGATACTGCGTCGGATTTCTGTCATTTTTGACAGATTGAGGCTTACGATGTTCGTGAGTGAATCTTTTTTTTTGCCATTAACACCCTATTTTTCTATCATCTTGGAGAAAAAAATATGTATACACATATATAATGAAACAGCATTTGAATTCTAACTTTTTTATGAGTTTCGTGATACTGTATTCAAAAAATAGATATTTCAAATGATATATTTAATAATTGATATTCCAAGGTATTATCAAGATCTTTTAATTATTAACCGTTACAACCACTCCAACTGAAGGTCTAAATAAGTTCGAAATATTTGTGCTTCAATCCGCAAGTAACTTTATT
Source organism: Varroa destructor (assembly GCF_002443255.2). Taxonomy (NCBI): domain Eukaryota; kingdom Metazoa; phylum Arthropoda; class Arachnida; order Mesostigmata; family Varroidae; genus Varroa; species Varroa destructor. The sequence goes on along the minus strand of NW_019211454.1, from coordinate 42,084,181 downwards.
GGTCGTCAAGCGTGAAGCCATATTGGTGGGCGCAAACTCGTTAGAACGCCATTTGGATGTGCTTTATACAGAACTCTAGCGGAATTAAATTTTGAACTGGAACTCCCAAAAATACAAAAACTCCGACCGCATACCCTAATTAAGAATGTATTTAAAATAGCCTGTTGGGCCATTTAGATGCACTTTCGATCTCGTTAGATCTAAACTTCGCTGAAAATATTCTTCGGATTTTCCATATGAAACGGTCTACGTTGTAGCTGGTTGATTTCTGACAAAAAAGGAAGCCCATAATCTCCGCAGGGGCTTGTCCCGCATGAACAGATTGGATAATAGCTAATCTTATCGCAAATTCCAAAAACGACGCACTGTTTTTGCCTTGATAAGTTTATTGTTTCCTTCTAGAAATAAGTGGCTTTTTTCTGGTGCCGCGAATAGCGAGTGAGTGCATGCCCGCTACGACAAGCGGCCAACGAATGTTTTCTAAAAATTACGCAGTATGTATGAGCAGTTTGCTCTCCCTATAATTAAATCCAGTAACCTGTTAGGCCATCAAGTTGCAATAAACTAAGCTCAAACAAGACGCTTTGATAGCAGACGAATAACGGTCGATGTCTAATCAGCCAAGGCGCAGTATCGCTGAGTCAACACAGTTGTGAACTTAGAGATATAAACATTGACCCGGCTCTGATCTGACCAGTCAGTCGGAATCTGGCCAGGTGATACGGTTTGGCCTAGGCAAATAGTGATACTGCGGTTGCCAATATTTTTTAGAAGCTGTGAGTAATCTGTGCAATAGAGACAGATGTTTCCTGTTCGTCACAGGCGTTGATATGAAAATACTGCTTGGTACAGTTTATCAATGATTAGCAATTGACATATTTTGCTGGATCACTGCAACAGCTAAATGGAGTGTCCGTCTGAATGTGTGTACAGTGTAACTTACTGAGCGCGTGAAGATTGTCGCTTTCAGCGTTCAGCAAACCTCCCATATTGTGCGTATCTCTGTTGCTGATGAGGTACGTAACTTCAACAGTGGATATTTAGAAATTAATATACGTTTGCTGTTGATTTTAAACGCGTGTGTAACTCACACGGTAGCTTTAATATTAAAGGTCAATACAAGTTGAGCTTTTTGTTTTCAGAGTTTAATTTCGAGTGGGGCAATAAAAACACTCACTCACGAAACGTCGCTGAAGTCTTTTTCAGTAGCTTTGTGAGCTCACTTAAATCAGCGAAATAATCGGATGTCCAACTGGTTGTGCCTGGGTACCTTTTCCCATCATACTCCTTGACGTTCTTTTTACGTTGCAAATTGTATGGCTTGATCTTGTTACTAAAAACACCTTTCGGTTTACGCAATATATGAATATCATAACGATACTCTGTATCTGAGTGTGGGTCTGACAATAATTAGATATTCCATCCTACAGTGCAGTCAGACACAAATTTGATTTTTGCTCATTGACTGCACAGAGATGAATAGTGTTAGCTTTTAGCTACAGCCGAAATGATGCACCTAATTATGGTTTTGGACACGGATTGCGTGTCCGTTGGCCTGTCTTCTCGGATCATTAATTTGTCTGTGCGATGAATTAACTTCTGGCAGTTTGCGCGAAATAGTGAGTTACAGTTCAGTCTTCACCAGGAGTTCAGTGCGATGTCAAGCAGATTATCAGGTTATTGATGGAAAAGATCATCGCATGCAAGAAGTAGCTCAACATTGGCAATGTTGCTGTTATTGTTCGATTTAATTGAAACGATAGGAGAGGAAATTGTCGATTACAGGAAATAAGCTTAATATGGACGAAGTAGCTAGGCTTGTCAGAAATAGCTCTTCGAGCGCGGCTCCACACAAAGAAACACGAAAGACAGCCTCCTAGAACGACGTTGTCAGTATTGTGTGTGTGCCCATTTCGATAATGGGGATGGTTTTGCCATTATTAGAGTTTTAATTGCCCATAATAATTCAAATTCACACCCGCGAACTGGTAGCTCATCACATACACAGCGTGGCAGCAGGCTTCGATACAACCATTCTCTATAACAGCGTCTTAGAAGTGAAGAACGAAACGTAACTTCTAGCCAGATAATAATAATCGCAGTCAAAATTCATCGATATGATGATACTTCGCTACAACGCAGTTTCTTCTGACGCAACATTTCTTTAAGGCCTCATGCTAATCGTCAGATCGATTGATATTAAACCTGCTCTACCATTGACTGGCTCTGTATGTTTAAACTACTATTACAACAGGTGGTAAGCAAGTAACTGTCATGTCTAGTTGATTGATTAATTGGAAGTTAATTCTGTTTTAATGAGACGATTGTTGGAGAAAATTTTTACCCTCATTCTATTTCTTTGCCCTTTTCGATCGATATAATATCATCATCATCATCATCGGCCATGTTCTTTCTTATCGTGGCGAGGGAGTAGTTTGCGTAGTGCACCGATGAGCCGCGGCCTCCGCGGCGAGCAGCAAAAGCAACAAGCAGGCCTTAAACAGAGTCGAGTGAGAGCTCGCACAAGTCGCCGTTCGACCAAACTCAGCTCACAGAGCCGCCAACCTTCCAGCTGGTTTTCGCTATATACCAACGGTTGTTGGTTTTGTGAATGCTTAACTCGACACCAACCATAGCAAGGGTATAGAATTTTCTTTATTTATTTGGTAAAGGATAACATTGGCAAGTTTTCATTTGTTCTGCAGCCATCATGGGTTGTTTGTTGTGAACCCTTGAATGCGTCAGCATTGCGCGTGGCTCGCCATAGGTGGTAGTTTTTCTTTTTGCCTGCTGGAGCAGCAAAAAGCTGATCGGTAGGACCTAGGTAAGACTGTTTCGTTGGACCGCTATCTGTTATCGGTATAGAAGAGGTGTTTCACAGAATTTGATATTGTGCCATGACGTGTATAACCTCATGATCCAGAAAGCCTTTGTATGTGCTACAACGACCACATATAGTGATCAAGCTTCTAGTTTGACCTTGATTATTGAACAGAGGTCTAATTGTCGATAATTTGTCTAAAAGCGATCAAAACAACGAAAACACCTAACGGCGTAACGGTACGTTCAGTCGTTTACCATCCTGTAACCAGGCGCTAGGCAGGAGGAAAATGAAAACGATACCTTGGCCCAGGTTTGAGTATAGAAAAGGTAACCATATCATTATGTGTTGCCATCAACAATTATTTTTTAAATGTTTGAACCAATTACGTTTATTTATGCGACACGCAAGACTTCCGGTTAAGTTGAAGCAGTCCTAATAGTACATGTGCGATTCCCCTAATTTTTCCCTATCATTGCGCCCCGCTGTATGTGATTTGATGCAGACACCTTGTGGCGATCATGTGACAGTTTTACTATACCAATATGAAGGAACAATACCGAACTAAGCACTGACAGACGTACACCGTTGTTGTGGATGTAGGTTCATGTTATGTAGGATTGTTATCTGCAGAGTTGATTGGTTTAGGATTTTGAGTTAATCGGCCTGAGGTCTCGTCTGCCAACCGGTGAATTACAAGCGCTTAGCCGGATCATTCTCGAAATTCCACTAAAGTTCGATTAGTACCAACGAATGACAGCTCTTTCATTTTTCGAAGCGATTCCTATGTTTCGTAGGTTTCTTTGTTCTTATTTGGTGACGCCTTGGGGCAGAAAGTAATCAGTATGCCAGTCATTAGTAGAACTAACATATCGATTTTGCTACTACTTTTTGGACTTAACTGTAACGAGGCTACATGCAAGTTCCATGCGCATAAAGCGCCGCATACGGAATCTAGATTTGACAAGTACCCGTACTGAATTGCGACCACGTTATTCTTTCGAGTGATTCAGATTGATTTTATCTTTGACGTTCGACAGGAATGACATTTGCCTTTCTAAAAGCAAGTGGCAGGGCTCAGGTAAAATCCTATTGATAACATCCGCGCGTTATGCAATCTAGCGAAGCCAGCTAGAGCCACTTAACGTGCTAGCTAGATTATAGTAATTCTCACAGATGGCCACTGTATTTATCAATCTAATTACTGCATCTGTTCATTGAATTTCAATTGATATCGGGTTTATGAGCCGCGAATTTCAATTGATATTGGGTCTATCAGCTGCGACAACAGTCAGCGCGTTGCACTAGATGGTGTTTTTGTCAATAAATAGACAACGTTCTGATGTCGCATACCTACTTGCTCGGACACGTATTTTTGCGCGATTATCGCGTCATCAGTGAACCACACCTCTGACCACCTAATGTGGTGAGCTTCTGATGAGCTGATAGACGAGCTTTGAGTGCCACGTTTGTGAAGTCAGCGATGTGAAATAAACTGGAACCGACTCAAGAGTACGACCTCATCGGTCTAAGTGCTCGCCGGTTTAAATGGGTTGTTTAACATATGCATGCTAAAACGCACGTGCCTAGACAACCTAAACAACATCTTCCATTTCCGATTTCGAAAGCCCTCGTTTGGCACACTTTCTGAAAGAGAACGCGAACAAGCCTGATTTCTTGCTTCTTGTTGTTCGCTGGCATCGTCTTTTTATCTGCTGCAACCTCTACCAACGGCGCCGTTGCTTCTTAGCAAGATGCAAATGACCGTCCGCTTCTTGCCAATGCATGTAACCGACAGAAAACCGTTCCAACCTGCCGTTCCCAGAAATGCTCAAGCGATCATCATTCAGCTAGCTGCGTTCGTTGATCGGCGCTGGATGCCCGGTACTATTACAAACCAGCCAACTACTCTTACAGCGGCTTTCGAGTAAACGATGTGTACGAAGCGCGACATAGATTCATGTTCATTTCACCTCATAGGTTCTATGGTAGCTCTGGGTCGACAAAGATGATAATGTTCGAGGTGTGTGAGTCTGTCGCGAGTGTTTTTTTCTCTTTGAATCCGGATGAGTGCTCTATATGGCCCGTAAAAGTTTTCCAGTGAGTGTACTTTTTGAGTGTGGTCAGGGAGCCATTAATGTTGTAGATGAATGCACGACAGGTGTGTACTGGCACACGGCTAACAGCTCTACATTGTCTTAGGCACGACAAAAAGATGCTATCGTTGGACACTAATAGGGTTTTGTAGAAAAAAAAAGTTATACATCTGAAATCTCTATCTGTGAAGATGCCTGAAGCTTTAGAGGTCGATCTCACTCGGACGAGATAATGCATGAACTTTACGGATGGCATACGTAAGCAAGGATATTGATACATGAATTATCCGGGTAACATAGTGTTATACGAGTAGCTGAACAGTCAACGATAGCTGTACAGATACTTGTGCATGCACTTACAGCCTTGGGTGTGTGAGCTGGCAATTATTCCAGCCCCTTTGTCTATGCATGTAGTCGAAGGCAACAATTTTCCTAATTTGCTACGTGTCACCTAGTAGCTTTGGAACTACAAAATAATACAATGCAAAATAGGAAAACAAATTCATTGGTGAATACACATACATGTGTAGATGCTAAAAATATGAGAAACTCCTTCTGGTTCTTCTCGTAATAGTTAGGAGTCAACAAGTAAAAATGCCCCAGCTCTGAGGTGAAGCTAGCTCCATTGACGCCGGACTGACAAAATACCGCACCGACCAAGTCGATTTTTTTTACTGATATAGGACGCTTCGTACGAGTTTACTTTGCTGCATTAATCGAAAACGTGTTCCAGTGTATTCGCAGAACTATGTTCTAGAGTGAGTTTTAATAGCATTGCAAAAAAAGAGCATTAATAGCAATGCAAGAAAATATACGAATCAACCATTTAGCATTAGTACTTACTAACCCTTAGGCCTTGGATCGACCATGAGAAGTTCGAACAAGACTGAAAGAGTACCTGAGGAAATGTATATTCTCACCCATTGTTTATTATACTTATACTTGGTTCTAGCCTAATAATAAAGAAAGGACAAGCAACACATTTTAATTTAACCTTGGAAACCTTTTTTACTTTTGTATTTGGTCCTATTAGATGCTAACCCAACGCGAGCTCGTCCTGCGTGTGCAGGCGTCGACAACTGCCGGTGAGTCGGTCTGGGTGTGCGGAAGTATTCCGGCACTCGGATGTTGGTGTGTTGACGATGCTCCCGCCATGACATTGGAAGACCCGACCAGGTAAATACTTTCACCGAGAATAACGATAACTTCAGTAGCTTGCCAAATACACAAATAATAGATTACGCATCAATTTACTTCTTAATAGACATTGCTATGCTAAACAAGTGAATAAGTCGAAGGGATCCGATCGAAGTGGATAATTGATAACCAAGGTCCTCAAAAAATTTGAAAAGACGAAATTTTCAAAGGCAACGAGGAAGATGAAGGTTTTGGGTTATGAAGAGTTGACGCTCTGGGCTTTGATGTAGTAATTGCTGGGATGAATTTAAGAACGGACACAGGCTTACATTATAGGTACTGCACGCTCAGTACAACACAACTTAGACTGCCGCATTAGAAAGCTATGAAATCAGACGTAATACGAGCACCTTTTCATTGCATGGCTGTTATGTGTTATCTGTAAGTGTTTTATTCTAGTTCCTGAAAGTAGGTTTTTATTTGTGGCACTTTGTAGTCATCTATGGTCGGTAAAGGTTCAGGTGCCAACACAGCAGTCTGTAGATTTCCGGTACCTTATCTGCTACGTTCTGGAGGGGGGTGAGAGAATAGTTCGTCGCTGGGAAACTATTGTTCACCCCCGAAGTATCTCAGCTAACGAGCTCACCATTGACCGGAATGCCGCCATCGATATTTTCGGCAGTTACGGTAAGTTTCCATAATTCGGAGATACTAAGGCTAATACGATTAGATCAAAACATTCTCATAGTAGGTCATGTATTTGAACTTAAATGAGTTTGAATATTCCCTATTAAACTGCTTTAGCAAACACATTTATCCCTCTATTGCTCTTTGTTGTTTCTTTGTGTCAGTGCCTCACTTCTCATATCAATAGCGCTTTTCTGCTGAACGAACGCGCATTCTAAAGCAGCTCCAATGCCCTTCGTGCGCATAGCTTAAAGTATAACGTAACACTTGTGAACACTATCAGCAAACCAAAACCTTAGTAGAGTCTAACAGCAACATTCAGTGAGCCGACATAAAAAGAACGTGGCTTCAGGAGTCGATTTGACAGTTGGACAAGCAACAGATTAAGTTCGGCAAAAACCAAGTCGAACAATGTAACCTCTCATAGGCCAACAGTGATATTCGCCATCGAGTCACCGTAGGAATACGGTATAGCCGTCAACTACTTGGGCAGCTGCCCGTGGCAGCGCTGTCGTAACCAATAGCCTCTTACCAATAAATTTCTGTTGTGGGCTGACTCGTTCTTCAGTATGTTTTTGCTGACTTCCCTCGACATGTTTTCTTCCGATCGCCTTCGTAACAACCGCCATGAGTCCAACAGGAACGGTGCTTTCCTTCACTGTCGTAGAGAATACCACTTTAACTCTCCTTTTTCAGTTGCTGACTAGCATTTTTAAACAGACTCACGTTTATTGCCGTATAGCCACAATTTATCTGCATTGTATTCTTCGCACCGGTTCTGTGGGTTTTGTTCCGTCTTGTTCTCAAAAGCGTACTTTTCTACCCCCTCACGTGACTGGTGCCAGGGTTTGTGAGGTCGTTGCGAAAACATGCATCAACGACCGTCGGCGTACATGCTTCGGGGTCTGCGTACAACATCAGTCAACCACGTCGTACACGAATCGGGGCTGATCGACTCGATCAGACTGCCGGCCCTATGCGCCGTGGATTGAGCGCAAAATGTACGACAGAAAAATGGTTGACAGCGTAATCAGAAGTTAGCATCGCTCAGACTCGCTCGACAATGCTACTGGCTCACGCCAACAATCGGTCTTCTGCAGAGAAAAAAGATGCTGATATAAGCTTCGGGATGGTGTTAAGATGCTGATTTGTGTTCAAGCACAAGGAGTTGAGGGGTGCTGGCCGTTAGGGCCTTAGGGTCGATGGCCCCCCTCCTTGGCTAGGTTGCAGAGTGTTATCGGGGTGTCTAAACGACTGAGCATGATGTGAACCGATGCTCCGTCGCTGATGACCATGCAACTGCGACAAAGTGTGTTTGTGTGTACAGATGGTTCGGAACAGGTACAGAGGGGCTGGCTGACCCACGAGAGCTTGGTGCAGCTGAAGTTCTTCGACAACCCTGTCTCAATTTGGAAGAAGAAATTCCGTTCGGCTCGTATCTCGTACCGCGTCTCGCCTATCGATCTGGCACGAAAGATGAGCGCACTTCGTGAACCAAACGTAAGTAGAATCTTGATCAGTCAAAATCTTAAGGGTGAGTCCTCAGAGTATAACAGCAAAAGTACCAGTATCAAGTTATCCGCCACAAATGCATTCATCACCTTCAGGAGAAGGCAATTAATACAGGAAGATCGTGCGACTCTAGTCGGCTGACAACTACTACTATGTGAGGAATATACACATCTAACTGGGTATAACAATCTCTGCTTGGTACAAGAACAAATTCTCAACCAAGCACTTAAATAATTCTTTATCTTATTATTTTTAATACATTTAATTAATTACAATAACATACACGCACACCCAAATCTGACAATAATTAGCCATTACACCGATAAAGAAAGCTCGACGCAGGTGTAAATTTCTTGTATAGCATTAGGACCTCCGCGCTCTGTTATCATTTTGGCTTGAGATTTCATTTAATACAGCGAAGGTATCTGGCGAAACAAATACCCCTTTTAGCCCGGGCCAAGACCAACGGTGGCAAGATCGATCGGATACGGTACAAGCCTCAAAATGATCTAATCTTATCGTTATCACTTTGGTGCCTTCGTTTTAGTAGCGCTGGAGACAACTCCGGGTTGATATGGTTCGAGCGGTCTAAGCGATTCGACGTTTAGGCTTCTTTTTCTCTTCTATTCCTTTTCACCATTTATTTTTTATCACCTATAGCCTACGGTAGCGCAGGTTTAAGAGGCAGGTACAAAGTGCGATGACAATCACGTAAGTGCAAGATAATAGCCCGGGATACTCCTCAAAAGCAAACGGAACAAGGTAACGCCGGCTAAAAAAAAAGGAAAAGCTGATAAGTAACTGTACTAATGGTCACAGAACTAGCAGCCACAGAAAATCGTCATCGAAGTTGTTGATATCGAAAGCAAGAAATGCCCACTTATTTAGCCTCATCAGTTGATGAGAGTGCTAGACATTGATATTAGGATAATCTCATTGTTAAAATGTCAGCGTGCCTTCTTGAATCGTCGAATGGTACCATTTTTTAATGAGTGATGCTTTTTATGGAGAATGACGGACATATTATCAATGTGCAAAGGCTATGTTTAAAAATTACTGATTGACTAATGACTATTTTTGAAGATTAAACCATATAAGAGACGCAATGATATAAGTAGGTAGAATGTTGATGATCACAATTATTCGAATTGCATCAGGTATCTTTTTCAACGTGATATCGTCCAATGGACCTTGCCTGTAGAAAACGAGATTTCCCGCAAGCTTAGCTTTGTCGTATTTTTTCAGAATGGTTTTCCGAGGTTTAGTTGATATGAATATCTACGCTGTCGCGTATTATATTGGTGGAATCAGTGTGCGGAGAACCAATATATTCCACATAATAATTTTTGTCAATCTTGCTGTATTCTACCGAAGCCTGTTCAATAACATTGACTATCGTCAGGATAATTCTAATGAAGGGCCGTAAAGGTTGTTGACGTACAAGATGAAAATTTATCCATGAGGGTCAGGTTTTTATCGCAGAGATAACATTATGAAGGTATACGAAAATGGCTAGTAAGTATGACTGTGCTATCAGTTAAGACTGTGTGTTTTGTCTTCATGCCAACCCAGCGACGTGTCAAAAAGTGATACTTTACGTATTCGAGACTCTTTAAAGTTTCCGCGCATAATGCTGTTTCGGGATTATACGTTTTGTAGAACTCATGGATATCTTTAGGGAGTTGGAAGCTATACTCAGCGACGGTGTCTGACGTAAACTCTTATATAAAAAAAATTATTACGTATCTAAGACGCCCTCTGGCCATGTTTTTAGCCTGGAGTCACTCTGCAAGTATGTCAATATATACTGGTATCGGTGTGAACTAAACGTGATCGCATTTCCAATACGAGCACGCATTAAAGAAGTTATCGGCCAATGGGCTTTGAAGAACTTTTACCGTAAAAAGTTGCGACTACCTTTGCAGTTAGCTTGCTCCATATACATCACATGCCTAATTAACCCCATATACATAATTGACTAGTCTAATTAGATTAATTCGTTTTTCAGTCATCAGTAACGTCTCTGGGCGAGGACAGTGAGCAGCAGTCCAACTTCAGTGATTCGGGTGATGCCCGATTTCCGTTTGTTGAAGTAGCTGTAATGATTGACGGGCAAGATGACTTCCAGCCGCAAGGGCAGTTCGGAACGATACATCGTCCTGAAAACTTTGTTGTCGCCCAGGCACTTACTCTCAATCCACATACACTGGTCTGTTCATTTCACGGCTTGATCACCGTGTAAATAGAATTGTTTTGTAATATTTCACCTCGTTAGAGAATTATGATATGGGATTCTATAGAAAAGCGGAAAGGCAACCCTAAGAAAATTATAATAAGAGATCTTAGAATAGGGTTCTCTTTCCTTTATTTTATTATTTCATTTTAGCGAATTATTTTAGCGAATGAATAGCACAAGATGAACGATATCGCGTGTGGTCAAAATAGACCCAAATAAGTAAAACCTGGTGAAGATCATTATTCGATATTTGTCTTGAATTCGATGCCTCTCCTTTAGGCGTTTATGATTGATTTCTACGTGTGGCCAGCAGAGCAGGATGCTTTTGATGACTTGTCGAGCGGAACACCCGAGTTACCGGAGCACATCGGTTTTGCCTACCTCATACCATCGAACTTGCAAGGATCTAACGGGAATGTTACCATCCCGATAACAGGAACCCGGTAATAAGCGTTCCCATTGTCTACAGAGTCGTTGTTGTATAGATCTTTTTGCTTAGCATGGGCCTTAGGTGTCTCGTTGTTTACGCAGACTAATGCGGAAAATCATGATTTAGACATAGTACATCAGCAGATAATTACAAGCAATCGCTGAAAGAGCTCCGATCAACAATGCGCACCTCGGAACTAACCTCCAATAGCCAACGTGGTAGCTTTTTAAATAGTTGTTCAAGTTTAAAATTAAAAGGCTTTGCGACAGGATGCATTGCCTAGTAAGGGCGACTAGTAAAAGCGTAATGATGACACAGTGGATGCATAGCATTATTATTGAGAGGTAAGCGAGTGCTATTTCGTCAACGGCTACTTACTGCTACTATCAACTGATGTGCCCATGCAGAAAGCAACGTCATTTACTTTTCTTTTCTAAACGTTTCCTATAGCTCATAACTTCTGTAGTTATGCGCAGCTCGTAAATATTGCCGCTTCTAATTCTTTCGTTTGCAGACACCATCCGATTGGTGAGCTAACTCTTCGCTATTTGATCGTCAAGCCGCTTAAAGGGTATAGATGCACAGCTGAGCTTACTTTTGCTAAGTTTTGGAAACGTCATAAGCGCGGCCTGGATGTTGGCCATCGCGGTGCCGGTAACGCCCGACGAACCGATATTAAGAAAGACAAGCTCCCAGCCTCAGCCAAGGTAACCCTAGATTACCTAGCTCATATACTGATACAGTCATAACGCATACGCTATCGGTATTTTAAAAACTTCAGTTAGAATCTATCGAACGATCCAATGACACGTCTACCTTGTAATTTCTTGTTAGTTACAGTAACTCAGGGAAGCTAACGGTGAAAAATGTATTGTTTTGCTCATTTCAAGCGTACTCGTTTCTTTAAACTCGCCTCATTAGCCTAAATCAAGTAGGCTAGTGAAATTTAACAGGTTAACGGATACAAGAGTAGATCTGAACTGTCTATCCTCTGTATACACATAATAACTTTAGTGGTTTCTAGTACTAGCAATGCCTGAACAACGAACTGTTCGTGTAATTTTCAAGATAATAGCTCTACTTGAAATAAATCTGTCACAAATGACGCGTGTCCACCTCCGTGGCAGGTGGAGAACGTTCTGGAAAATACAGTCGCCTCGTTCAACTACGCCGCTCGTCATGGAGCTGACATGGTCGAACTAGATGTTCAGCTATCAAAGGATAAGGTGCCTGTTATCTACCACGACTTTCACATTAATATTGCTATAAAAAAACGCCGACGTACGGCTAATGAGGAAGAACCACTTACCGTGGCCGTGAAGGACCTCACATCGCAGCAACTGCACGATCTCAAGCTGCAGCCAGCTGAAAGGCACGCCGAAGCGCGACTGGAGTTTACCGATGAAGATATCGACGACAACCAGCCATTCCCAACTCTAAAAACAATTTTGACGGTAATAAAGACTGCATTTACAACTTTTACAGCATACGTTCTACTGTTGAAAAAGTGGTTATTGTCTTCCTTTCTATAGCCGAATGCTCCGCTTGCCTAACATAACACCAACGTGGTATATCTTTCTTTCAAAAACAGGCTGTAGATGGTCGTGTCGGTTGTAATGTTGAGATAAAAGCTCCACTACAGTATGCTGACGGTAGCTGGGAACTCGACTATCCGTTCGATATGAATGAATACCTGGATATCATTCTAAGCGAACTTCTTCAGCATTCCGGCGACCGATTCATTCTGTTATCATGTTTCCATCCTGACGTCTGCACCATGATTCGGTATAAACAAAACAAATATCCGTTGCTGTTCCTCACACAAGGAGTTACCAGCAAATATCCCGCCTACCACGTACGTATCCTGATACCTTTTTGAGCTATTTGGCTCCATCTAACTAGAGCACATTCCATAATTTGTAAACACTCACGTCGTGCTTTATACCATACATAATAACCTAATTATATGTATACGAGTCTTACCTGCCCATTCGCTATCGTAGTGCCTATTGATATATCAAATTCTAATGGGTTCTTCGTGCACCTTCTGCGCGCAATGTTGTCCTACTGAACTCTATCACAGGATCCGCGAACGAGCAGCACTCAAATGGCAGCCTATTTCGCAAAAACTACGGGAATACTTGGCGTAAACGCCCATACCGAGGAGCTACTTGCGAATCCTGACTGCATTACGCTAGTGAAAAACAAAAAGCTCATTTTGTTCTGTTGGGGCGAGGACAACAATACGACCGAGGGCATCGAAGCCCTTAAGCGAAAAGGAGTCGATGGCGTGATCTACGACAAGTAAGTATCGAAAGTAACTCTCAGATAATTTATTACGATGAAACGCATACGAGACAAAACACCCTAAAGAATAAATGCTTATATGTTATAGCTATGGATTTGGGTGCGCGAATTGATCAGTCTCCGTTACTGTAAGAGAGCACCAGTAACAAAGAACAATACCGCTATTACCGAACGGTTAAAAATATGTCTGTTAAAAGCTAATTTAACGCATATGTGATTTAGGTAGACGGCTATACGAGCAAGCAATTCTCGAGCTTAGCATAAAAAAATCATGCCGATAGTACTTGATCAAAAAGCGCTATTACGATCCTTCGAAATTCAATACTGAGCATTAGTACTGTCCTTACAAAAATTTCAGAATCGATGTTTTTCTATCACATCATCCGTCTTCGTAGGTTCAAAGGTGAACATCCTTTTTTGTATGACTCACAGCATACGTAGACGCCTAACTGACAAACCTGCCAAATCAGAGCCAGGTTTGTCAATAAGCAGTCGACCACACGAAAAGAAGTGAATATGCTAACGTTGCATTGTGATCCATTATTACTCACTGTTATTGGTCCGACCATAATGTTCTTTCTGCTCCTATACAGACCAGCAATTCCAATAGCTTGAACGAGGCTGATGCGTATGTGTACGAGCCTGCGTTGAAGTCTTTCAGTGTACTATCCTGCCTGCGCGTGTAATAAGTATAGACGCAGTAGTTGATCGGATTAATTTAACGCTTTGGTTGACTGGACGCCGAAGGCTCTGCTCATGGATGTAAAACACCGCGTAACATTACCTCACTCAAACCGGCTACTAAAAAAAAGTATCAGATTGTTTCAGCTAAATGATCTCCCATTATTTGACATATTATGCAATAGATGTTGCCTGCGGTTGCAAAATAACGTTGACCAAGAATATCCCACTACCTGGGATCAGTATGCGACATCATCGTTCAATATCTCAGAACTATTTCCTTTTGCCCCTCTATAGCCCTGTTTTCTGGTAATGTGTTTCAGGGTCGATTGCTTAATTGACGGTGACCGACAGGAGGTCTACCTAATGCAGCCGATGATGGCTTCCGAGATGCTCGAAGCTGCCAAATCGTGCCATTTTCAGACGGCCGATGACGCCTCAGACTCTGTCGGTCCGATGAATTCGAGCCATGTCGCCGCAGTGACCGCAGTCGCTCCTCTGCCCCCCGTTGTTGCTCCACCCACAGCGCCTCTCGTAGCCGCTGGCATTGCTACCCCGGCCGAAAGTCCCACACCATTCACCAACTTCCAGCGGCCTTTTCAGGCCATCACGACTGGCAAGTCGTAAGAGCACGACAGCAAACTTAGTAGCGGATTTGAAAACGGATATATAGATGTATTGATCGCCTCAGCGCCATTTTAGCTATGCAAGATCAACGAATTAACTCGCGAACGAAAAAAGCGGAAAAAGTACGAATTGCGCGATTACCTGGGAGGAAGGACGCATGCAACCTAGGGCTGATTCTCAAACGCTTTAAACGCTTACAGAAACGCGGCCGTGTTGACTGCCCCTATGGAGCTTTTAGATCGTAGAGTGAATCAAAGTATGACGAACAGGACGTGGGAAAAACAAGAAGATTCGCATATTTATTCGTTCAGCCTTCTCAAAACAGCAAAGGCTGAAAAAAGATCCTTACAGTCAACTTTTGAAAATAAGGCCAGATGATATGTAATATTCAGTTGCTAGTCCTAGCTGTACAATACTTGGTTTGCGTATCGTGCGTCGTCTCTCTCCCCAGGCTAGCCATGTATCTTAAACAAGGCAAGCATAACATTGCAACACCTGCGACCCAAAAGCTATATAATACACATGAGGATAGCCACTGCTGAAAATTGGCAGTCATCATCGCTGGCTAATGAAGCCGGCAACGTGGCGCTATTTCGCGCGGCAGAAAAAGGACCTGAAAACAAAGAAGAGCTGCGCGAGGTAGTTCACGGAAGCTAGATTTCAAAACTCACAAAACACAACTATCGTACAATGCTGCCGAAGTTAGGCGTATAGACCACTCACTTGAGTGGTGATGAATGAGAACATATAATCGTATAAACTCGGAGGCTTAATGTTACCAACGGTAGGATGATATGGTCTAGCACGACTGATACAATGTTAGGATAAATAGATTGGACAAAAGTGCTTGTGTATTCGTATAATTATCGATTGTAGAAAAGACAGCTAAACTACGCAATAACGGAGAAAATGTATGGACCTAATTTAAGCTGGCGTGTGGAGCGGAACGGAGAACAAGAATGGACAGACGGCTAGCAAGAGGCAATACAGTAAGCATGCTCATAATAGTTTTTACCATTACTAATTAGAATAATTTGCCTCATTAATAGGGAACGACAGTGGGCACATATATCCTGAAACGCTGAAATAGCTTGGCCTATTGTAAATGCAAGTTTGTGGATCTAAATAGACGATATTGCTTTATTGTATAAAACACAGTAACACAGCAGCATATATATATATATATTTGCTTGTGTACCTCCCCTTAGTTATTTCTCTAGACGTCTATCTGGCATACATTCACAGATCTAAGCAGACGTCAACAACAATAATATATATACACTAACGCCTATATAAAAACTATATATTGCTTTGTGGTTGTATGAGATATGAGAGCCTTATACTGCAATACATATAATACCAACACCTCGCTTTATAACAAGTAACAATGTTTTTGGTGCCTTCGAAGCACTCAAAGCGAGCGAAAAGACAATGTATATATAATATTCGGTATCTATTCGCCACTATCAAGATACTGAATTCGGAGAGCGGATTACTCTGTAAGTTGATCAGTGAGTTGCACAAACTTCATACTACTAAAAGCGAGAGGGAATTTGATTAATACTACTCTTGCATACATTTCTAACGATACTGACGTATTAAAAAAGTTTGCCTCTCACGACCCCACCATGCGCCAGCCCACGTCCCACCGTGACTAACAAACCCAGGAGCTCTGAAGTCCATTCCTCGTATGTGACCTACTCATACAGAATGACCACAAATATTTACATGCCCACAGATCGAGACGTATTCATTTCGGACGTATTAGGCACCACCACAGTAAAGAGATCCAGTATGTGCAAAGATCCAGAAACAGAAGAAGGGTGGCAAAAATAATGAATAACTAACTCTTCTACCAAACAAAACTGTATTTTTATAAAAGAAACAATGACGATCTAAATTGCCATTGCGGATCAGACATCCTAGTGTTGGTCCTCGCTATATCAGGACAATTTACACACAGACAAGTTAAAAATTGCATGAATACGACAACAAAAATCATAAGAAATTAATATTCGTGAACATAGCCATAAACAGCTCAGCAGTCAGCGAAAATCGCCGAGCTGGGTTCACATATGGACACCAGCTCCGAGCTATTATTGTTATTACTATTATTATTACTGCCGCATACCCCCAATTGTGTGCGCGTGAGAGAATCGGAGACTACCTATATTCTCCTTAACGTTGTGACATATACTATCCACCCAACAATATCTATCGCTATTTACGTTTATTATTCTAGTATAATAATATAGTAGTAGTGGTAAAAAGCAGCAACATTAATGTCGGATTATGATAATGAAAAGAACTGCTGAGGGCTAAAGATCATTCAAGATTTAAATTCGATGGTGATGATGAGAACGTAATATCTATGGTGACTAGGGTTAGAATCGAATGGTAGCACGAACGCGAGGGAAGAATGTTTAACTAAACTTATACATCAAATCTGTGTCTTACTACTGCGCTAATTATCCACAAATTGGTCCGACTACCGTTGGGATCATAGTGCTTCGATGACAGTGATACCGCCAACAATACAACAATGTAATGGGTTGTATCACAATACAGAATCTACCCTGTTCTATGGAAACTTTTCTGTTTTGGACCGGTTGAATCTCGAGGCAGTATGATCTCTCCTAAAGATTTTTCAAACAACATGAGTAAACTACATATAATTTACGAAGAGCATATCAAGCAATACTTATCAGGTTTACTTATATGCTTATCTATATACCATTATTTATAATTTATTCATAAGCTATTTAGTTTGTGTAAAATTAACGTTTGTAAATTTAATACATAGGTCCTTTTCAAGTATAGAAATGGGGTATATTTTTGGTAACTGTCATAGACACTTAGTGGTTACCGAAGAAGAAAGCAAATAGGTGAATTATCAGGCACGCCCCTTGTGGGTTTTATCTTTGCGAAAACCCTTTTTAGTGGGTTTTCTAGTCTAAAAATCTAATCTTTTTACTGTGACCTACTTGCCTTATGGAGTATGTCGAACGAGGCTCCCCTTGTGGAGTATATTGAACAAGACTCCTTATCTATGTCAGGTTTTCTCTTCACTTATTTTAACTATTCATGAATCAAGGGCGCTGCTTAAACTGAGTCATTCTTGAGACGACTACCTATGCGGGTTACCAAGCCCCAGTGAGACCATCTGGCGACAAAGTTTGATCGAAAAATGCTGAACATGTTCCCGATTTTTTCCATTTATTGTTTAGGTACAATCACACATAATACGAAAATATTTTTGTAGAGTTCGCCTAGCGCATCTACACAATGTACTAATCATTAGAAAAATGATAGCAGGTCATCGTGTTGCCAGAGTTTGAAGGTTCGGTCGAAGGAACACGAGAGTATGGCTTCACCCTTAGCGTCCACATCGCAGCCCATAACTTTTCCATCATGGCCGCTCAACTTGTGTATAGGAGTCCAATCAGGAGCCGCCCAAAACTGTGATAAAAATCAGAACGCGGTAGATTTATTATTTATTGTGGAATACAATACATGCTTCGCGTAAATAATCCTCTGATTATATTTTCAAAGAAAATTACCTTGAGAGTATTGTCATAGGAGGCACTCACGAGAAATTGGCCGCTCGACTCTGCAATTTTCAACAAAAAATAGTCAACCGCTGCTAAACACGTACTGCGTATATGGTATATTTCGTCGTCGTACTTTAACATTTTTTGAGAGAAATGAAAAGTTTTGCTCAGCATTGCACTACGGATACTCACTGTCGAATTTAATTTTCGAAACAATATTCGTGTGTGCGGGTATTGTGTACTCGCACTTTCGATGGCGAATGTCCCATATTTTGACGCTGTTATCCTGTCCGCCAGTAGCCAACTGATACCCATTGGGTGCAAAGTCAACGCATAACAAATCTCTAAGGTGCCCTTCAAGGAACATAATACATCGGCCAGTGCGCAGGTCCCACAGTCGTCCGAACGCGTCGCGGCCAGCTGTAGCGGCAAGAGAACCGTCTGGATGAAAAGCGATATCATGCACCGGCTTCGAATGTCCTGCAAAAAGACACAAAATTCATTTCGACAAAAAATGTTAAAAAAGATCGATGGCTTTCACTATGTTACAAGTCGCGCTTCTTATAATACAATATAAAGGTCTTCGCGGGAGTATGCCATCCCTAACAATGCTTATTGGTCCCTACCTTCGATTTTAAATAGTTCAATTGCGAAGAATTTCGTGGAAGATCATTTTCTGTTACCCCTAATAGTTTTAATAGCAGAGACATAGTTGCCTCATGCCGCTGAAGGAGTCTGACGTGATCTCTTTTTGCATTTCAACGAACCAAGGAAACTCGAAAGTTAAGAATTGCACGCATGAACATAAAGAAATAGATAGATCTGGTTTGATGCAATACGGGGGGAGAGGGTGATGTTAGATCTGGTTTGATGCAATATGGGGGGAGAGGGTGATGTTGATTTGTTATGAACATGCGAAGTCTAACAATTTATTATGAGGTGCATGATAAGGAGATTGTGCCAGCAAGGACATCGTCCGATCTCAACGCCCAATACGGTACGTATTGAGATAGTTTCCACTGAAATGGATATTAGATTTAGGTACCCTTTTTTAGCAAATAATGTGAAATCTAATGATCTCTCCCAAAAACATGTGGAGTCTAGTGATCTCTCTAGATATATGTAACGAAACTTGTTCTCGGTAGCAATCATACATACTGCAGCAAATGTACAAGTATTGCAATTGTAAGCGTCCTTTTTTTGCAATATCTAATATTTGCATATACATGATTTTTTACAATGTTCCTAATAATGCACATAAGCTTCAGTAGAAAGTTCTTGATGAAATGGGAAGTTTCGAAAGAAAACTGCAACTCTACGGGTGCAGCTAGCGCCTAGAGCATGATGTCCCAACCATGATAACAAATAGACAGACGGATGTTGTGCCCACAGTCGGCTAGGCACTTAGAGCACAGGAATGAGTATTCCCGCGCCGTAGGAGTCGGATACTGGAGTCGGATTCTGGGATCGCCATCACCTGGGCAACCTGCGACAGCTGTGATAGGGTTCAGCAACGAACTTTTGCATATATATACATATACAATAAATATGACAGATTTATACATGTTTAGAAGGAATGTTTCATTATTTTGAGCGTTATGAAATTGCAGGTCAAAAGGTCTCTGATGCTTGGTCGACCTACAGTGCCTCATAGCTTCGTTTCTTGAGCATTTCGGACATATACAAGAACCATGAGGTCCGTCATGCGTAATTAATAATGCAAAATATGTACCATTTGTGTTACCCAGTGTGTGATCATGAACAGAAGACATATTTATAGTGAACATGACTGAGTCCTTCAAGGCAGACGTTCGACAGCTTACGCTCAAGGAACGCAGCAGACAAGATTCTAAAAAAACACTTCAAGGCCACCGGATGACTTTCGCCGTGCTCGACCGCTTTTTTCGACCAATGTTTTTGCTTCGAACTCTTTCCTCTTAAATGGCGAATAAAACGTATCTCGTGGTGCCGGATCACAAAAGAAAGCATTTGCTACTTCTCTTCCGTCTGATGACGTGTTCGTAGGTAGTGTAGGTGCTATACCCAAAAAGCAATACAAATTTAGAAAGAGTCATTCGACCGATACGGCATGCAGGATCCTATTTGCCGATATCAAGCAAATTTTAGATAGATATCGTTTGCGATACTTTAGGAAAACAGGATGACAAGCAACGGTGGTATCTCGGAACAGATTATAGACATTGCCCAAAATAACAACTTAAACCCGATTCTACTTTCAGTTTCATTTAAAAATCTACCCATAAATATGATTTAGATTTAGGTATTGACATAAGTAGCCACTTCCAGGCGCATGAAACTTGAAAGAGGTCGCAAAGTTACGGTTTTTTACGCACTGTATCTCCCAGGTCAACTGCCACCACCATATGATTGCGCCAAATAACCTGTAACCAGCTTGTCTATTTGCCGGCGACGACGCCAGTGTTCGTCGAAAATTCATGTCGCTGTTTCGATCTGCCGTCGATTTCAACACTTCAAGAAAACCTGACAAAACGAAATCGAAAATCCATAGAGAACGATCCTGAATTCTATTAAAATGTCCGCCATACCCCCGTATGAAGAAAATTTTGATTTGACGAGACCTGATAAAGACTTGACGAGTCGAACATAGATGAAGTAACGCGCTATGCAATTTACGATTTTCACTATTGCCTACGCACAGTACAAGGTGCATGAAGTTCATGGATATTGTGTTAAGCAACCTTGACATACATATCATGATATGTATATCATGTTTCTCTCCGCCTACGAGTTCAATCGTTGGGCAACCTCGCTTGGAAACCTAAGAATGGAATGTAATGCAATCATAAATAAGTCTTAAATAATTCTATGAACCTTTGGTTAACTATATGAGGACTCGTTTTATGACCTTTATGTCCGGCTCGTAAAGCGGTCATGTGTAATGTGGGGTATAGTATACCTAGTCTATCATGTCAAGTGATCTCAAATGTATGTATGTAATTTACATGTTCGAATGATACCTGGCACTTGTTTTTTTATAATAAAATGAAGGCACTCAGATAACACTAATACCTTAAAAAACTTTCTGCTCAAGAATTTACGAAAACATGGGCGAACTTAAAAACACTTTAAATCATAAGAGGACGATACCGTCTTGGTAGAGGATTTCCATTTTGTGATGAAGATCAATTAGACGCCACGTGTTATCGTACACGCAGCATGCAAGAAATCGGCCAGAGGGGTGAAACGCCACTCGAGAAACCCGGTGTGGGGCCATGTCACGTATCGTCTCCGTCGGCGTATCGCTGAAATCACAGTAGATACATAGTTGTAAGACTACAGACGTACACATGATTTTCGTTGGTCTATCCATTGGCTCTAAATATGCTTACTTTAACTATAAGATTTGTATTAAATCGAATACACAGACGCACCGAAACGACTGAGCTATATAACACCACGTCGTTTCTCGAAGCAAAATGAATTTAAGCAAAGGATTATGTTCTTAATCTCTGTATATACTGGTTGTGAAATAGACACCTTTGAAGGCTCCACAAGCATATTGTTCCATCGGTAGAACAGGAAGCCAAGTTAAGCTCAGTCGTCTTCTGTAACCGTGTGGCTCCCGGGTGAAAAGTCACACACCCTGTCTGGCCTTCGTGACCGCGCAGCACCTTCACCTAGATATCCACGCAGAGATCAGACGATTTATAAAAATACACTATCAAAAGATGACAGAAGGGTCAGAATTCCCTTTTGTGGTAGAAGAGATAAGATGATGTAATTTCACGATGATCTTACGTTATAATGAGTTATGTAGCAATTACGCAACAAAATTATTTCTTGCTGTTTCCTTTCTTATAAGAAATTCACTCCTGATCACCAAACGAGTCGAAAATAAAGTGTGCCACATCGGCAGTATGCCGGGAAGATTTTGTCGGAATCAAGTAGCTTTAATCAAAATGCTTCACTCAGGAGCTTTCTGCTTTCTGTCTATATTTCCTATGATCGACCATTTCATTAATCCCAAACATTGAGCGAATAGCTTCAACCAGCAATATGAATCTTTTCTTAGGATGTCGTCTGTGATAATGAACCACTTCTATAAGTTTACCTGTTGTAAATTTCCCGTGTCCCAGATCCTGCAGAGACTACTCCAGGAAGCCGTCGCGATGAGACTTTCGTCTGGAGACCATTCACACCACGAAAGCGGTCGTTCGTCGCCAACTTGAGAGGCCGCAATCGTCACCCCTCTAAGTCGCTGAAATAGTTTTTGCTTTGCTGCTGTACGCTGTGGGTCCGTTTGTTTACCTGTGTTTCGTTCGCGCTCCAATCTAAAATATTAAATAATTATCAACGGTGGAAATCAATATATGGTATGACAGGATGGTTATGTGATCGTCGCTTTATCGCTAAATAAACTTTCCTAATGTGTTAACTTCCCTTTTGAATGATACTCAGCTTATAAGCTTTTCTCCCTACTATAGCATCTATATATAACTTTGCCATAAAAATAAACGTCTATCTAGAACTGCTCTAAACAAAATCTTGATATAAAGATTTTGTTTAGGGCAGTTCTAGATAATAAGAGTGTTACACCCTAATAAGTGTGCTACAAATATTGATAAAGGCCTTATACAGTACACAAACCTTGCTTTGGCTCGGGGAAGAGAATACCTTACAAGCCACTCCCTTGCGGCCTTCAGTTCGTCAGGTCCTTCGTGGTACCATGTTGTCTCATCACCTTTTGCTTCTTGCTCTTCCTCTTCAGTTGGACGAAGTCTGAGATAGCAAATAGAAAAGTTAAAGACCCAGCTGTGGTTATTGCTAGTGCTAATTGTACAGTCGTAAAGCATAAGAAAAGTCCTCCATGTATACTTACGACACAGCCTTTAGATAATAGAAACAGACTGTATTTAAATTGGATCAAGATGCAGTCGATACGATTGAAATAGGCATTTGACAGGCTTCTTTTTGCATATTGATGTTTTGACAAAGTTATGTGGGTAAGTATTTACGAATGTACTTATAATTTTATAAATTTTGTACGAGAAAATGCGGCAACTGTCGTAGGTAGTCGATTTGGTGAAAAAAATGTAAATACCTGTCACACCTTTTCAAACCACTCAAAATTTTACTCATGAAAGTAAACTGTAGGTTTGTTCTTTTACCGTAGTGCGGTAACGGTTTCGTCCTTAGCGAGAATATTTCGAAGACGTTCTCTTCGGTCTGCTGGTCCTTCCCCGAAAAGGCAAATTGGATGTCCGATTTCTCTGAGAATATTTTTCACCTGGCCGTCATCGGTAGGGACATTCAGTTTCCGCGCCCTCTTCTTTCGCTCAAGCTCTTCGAGTAAAAGCTGTTTCTCTCGGGACATCCGCTCCTCTTCAAGTGCCATATACTCGGATGGGCTTCCCGGGCCTCCGCCTGATGGACCATCGGAGCCATCTTGGTCTCCACTGCCTGCAAAAGAGACAAGTTATCGTGTATGCTCTCGTAAGACCTACTTTATTGAACAACGGTTTATGTATCGTTTGATACCGTACTTGCGATCAGAAATCCCATAATTCATTGCGAAAAAAGGTAGCAGATTTTGTCAACGCAACTTGTTAATAAAACCAGTTCGTGAACAATATTGTTGAATAATGAACTGATTGAACAATTGCGCCTAGCTTCTAATTACGCGAAATAAATTTTCTGACACAATGTGTATGCGGCTTTTGCTCTAATCACTTAATCTTTACCGCATTTATTTGACCGCATCTTCTAGTACATAAGGTTTCATGCTTTATGAATTGATGTATTAGTTAAAAATCGTAATGTTTAATTTTCTCTATACGCATGGAAGCCTGAATATCGGCCGAACTAATCTTGCAAAAAACTACTTTCCTATCTCTGGCGTTTATAAAATTTCTTTGATACTAAACATTGTGGAAAAAAGGAATGTCAGCAATTGCTTACCATCGGAACCGCCGGATTCAGAGTCATTTTGAGGTTGGGCTTCAAGTCGCCGGCGTTCTTCTTCCTCTAAACTTCCGTAATGGACGATTTTCTGTTTGTGCACAAATTGAATCTCATCGTCGCTATCTGACATTTTTGTCACAAGACGCGCGATACAGTATAACAATTTCGGTATTAGCTGAAACGTTTAGAGCCTGCTTCACCGGCATACAAACAGACACATCATAAAAAAGTTTTTTTATAGTTTATAATCTTTACTCATTTAGCTGTTGATTGAAATGCTCACTTATATGAAACAGAACAGCTAGCACGTAGCCGGGAAATAATTCTACATTAAAAACATGGGGTAACAGATCTAAAACTCCTTTCAAACAACGTTCGAAAGTTAAGCGCAGTTACCCGGCATGAGAAAGGCAGCCGTTTGTAAACAGAACAGCAGACGACTCAGAAAGCGCCCAATTCAGATAGAAAGTGGCAAACCCAATTGGGCATCTGACACAAGTCTGATGTTCGTTTTGAAGAAGCTATAATTGCTGTTTCATCTTTTTTTTTTTTTTTTTTTTAATTACATATGCTTTTCTTATCTTTAACGACTTGGAAACTTGTTCAGTTAACGTAAGCCAGTCCTTTTTTGACCGGGCCACGACCTGGCACATGCTCAGAGGGCTTTACGCTCTTCATTCGAGTAAATGCATCCCGTATACTCGGTTGTCAGATGTCATACAGCACCCACTTCTGGTTGTTACCATGTGAACTGCATGGTTTGAAGATACCAACATAATGAAAATTTGACTTGGCAGTATGCTTCAAGACAGAGGCATGAATCAAGCACCTTAGAATTGAGGAAATATAATCAGAGACGCGACTGTGTGCTAAGTGGGAGCATTACAAGCGCAAGTCTCAACTTACTCATCCCATTTTGTTGAAAACTTATAGACATACCAGCAGAGCCTGTTTGTATAAGGAAGTCAAGTAACAGGTTTTGTGTCCTTTCGACAAAAATTGTTTAAAGGACCTCGTGTTTTCTCAGATACGGTGAGGAATGCTGTATATTTTAGTTATTTGTCACTTTCTACAATACATTTATGGACCTATAATATGGCAGCCTTCAATTAATACGATTAGGCCAATAAAACTTACACAAACATATTGAAATGGCATGCCCTTACTGAGCATTGTTTACTCTATTCCATAGCGTTGCTTACGGTAAAACGGCAGACAAGCACTGCATACAGCGCAATCAATGCGATCATTACACCGACGTGCACTGCAGTGCAATACAATGGTAGCCACGTTCGGGAAGCGAAGCACTTTTTCATGGAAAAGAATGTATTAACGTCCTCTTTCTCCCCTATTCAGTGTTGAGACAACGTAGGATCTTTGCAAATCATGAAACTCTTTCTGGAGAACAGGAACTTCCGTGTGTTTAGTGTTTGAAATAGGCTTGTTATTGTTGTCAATCTCAGACGACTTCAGTCAGAAACGACACAGATTCGACCAACGCGAAAAAGGATCTTTGCAGTAAGCTCTCATTTTTTTCGTAGATGCGTACGCGCACGATAGGATATTCGGTAATGCTTATACTAATAATAATGAATACGTTAATTTGTCAAAGCTTGATTTTTATCTTTGAAGTCCTTGGAAAACGGTAGCATAGCCAAGAGAGAGATTGGTCATAAATACGCATTCGAAAGTTGCTTGTTGTTACGCGATCGGAGCCAGTTAATTCGCCCGAATTAACGGATAAGGTCGGATATCCCCATATTTTTTAACATTTATCTGGTCCACGAAAGCCTTCCACAGCTCTGCAAGGGAGCTAGCTGGAACGATCAAACAAACAAGCAAGCTCAAACAAATAACACTGAGTGTGAGTTAAGTAGGAACATCCTTTAAAAGATCATCCTCAAATTTTATAATATTATGTAAATGGTACAAATGTTACACCTAATTACTATTAATCTTATTGTCATTATGAATCGACACTTCTTCCGTTTGCATGGACGTGTCCGCGTTCAAAAGTCGTAGATTCAACGTTAACGCTAACGGACGAGGTAGATTTTACCGTAAAAAAAGCTGCTATCAAACGAATGACAAGATTAAATATTATGGACAAAATATTTTGTAGCCCTTGCATTATACGAACGTCTTCAAAAACAATGCGTAGGAATACCCAGCTACGACGTTGAGGCACGCTGGTTACACTATAGCATTAACTTACGATAAATGGGTGCAAGTGAGAGGATATGTTGCATTCAAGTAGTATTTTTCACATTTTTAGTCCGCAGGCGGCAACTGGAATCTGTCAGCGGAATTTTTCTGACCTCTCCCAGGCTTCCAGAGTCGCCCGACGATTCGGGGGTGTTTTGATTCGACAGAATTCATTCATTAAGTCAGCTGGCTGAAGCGGCTAGCCTACTGCCCTTAGCTACCCAGTGACAAAAAGCTACCTGCACTATTTCGATAGACTTTATTAAAATTTCTACCATGTGTCAATTGATTGCATCATCCATATATTGATATGTAAGCCATGTATATTCAACTGGCACCAATAAACACAGCTGTCAAAGTGAATGGAACATGAGTTGCTGATTTCTGTGAATCTATTTTTGTTTGACAAATTTGATTTTATCATAGTGGTGGACAAATAAGCAGGCTTTCTTTTTATCTCTAGAAAACTACTTATTATTGCAGCACTGGCGATTTGGGAACCGCACCAATAAATTAGCCTTCCGTTTTTTTGCGTTGCTAATACTAAACTGGAGAGAAAAATCAGAAAATTGGAGAGAAAACCACTATCGTTCTGATTATACCATAGTCAGTGCGACAACAAACGTATCTGTCGGGTGCTAACACGACAAACAAATTGCTCTAATGAAAATTAGAATAATACTTGCGCCCAAAATTTTTATAATTTATCTCAGCTTGGTCAATGCTGTCAAAGCGTAAGAAAAATGCTACGGCAACGATATGCGGTGGATGAAGCTTATTCAAGTACGACAGTTATTGTGTTACGTTGAATGACATTGTAGCGTCTGATAGAAATCAACGTGACAATGCACTTGCAGAGATCGACAATGTAAGTATTACGTTCTCTTAACGCTCAGGTATGAAGAGTAGGAATCAAAACAAAAATAACGCGCTATAAGAAGGTTGTTGTTTTTTACTGACTTTAGTTGATTTTCTCTAGCTGGTATAACATGGTATACGGTACGTTTGTTTACATTTTCTTTGTGCTAATAATTAAGAATTGTTAGTGTGGAGCATTATTAACGTAAATTTAAAAAAAAGAAAATAGAAAAGTGTATGTCTTTATTATGGAAATGTGATACGCGTATTTTGTTCAGACATACTCACATATTTGCTTGTGGATACAACATTGCACGTCCGATGAAGTCAGGATAAGTTGGTATTTGTTTGTCAACATCAATTAACATAACAGAGTTTAGCTTGGTATTTCATATTTAGCAGATGACAGTGTAGTTTGACACTGAATAGAAATATTTTCTTATCTTTTGAGCTTCGAGTAACATTGGCTGGGTTTTTTATGCTGAGTCAAAAAAGTAATAGTGCCTTATTTAAATTTTGCTAGTAATCCTACTAGTAGGATTATATATTAAAGCTTAGTTAACATACTGGAGCCACTAGATATCGAAGTTAATAAATTAATAATTGGGTTAGCCAACATATTAAATGACAATGTTTAACGTACAATATTTACACATAATGTAATCATGCATTGTCTCGACACGGTAAAAAATGTTGGTATCCATGTTATGAACTTTTACTTCCTGCATTTCCTATAGGATATGAGTAGACCTTTTACTTTACGTTAAATCCGTGACTTCAAATTTTTTTCCGCGGATATGTGTTTCCATACAAGAGATATCACACTCCTTGAGAAGGCGCTTGAATATACGAAGTAACGGTAGTTCGTCCCGTATGTTTGATAAGTACGACGAACATAGTAATTAACGTTATAAAACTCACCATACTTTAGTAGATCTGCGTCCTTAAACTTCATCTAATTTTTCAAACATGAAGATATTTTCGATTTTTCCTAGTCGTATAATGCCATAATATCGAATAATAACCGATGAAATGGCTACTGTTGCTAATAAATATAAAAGATCATCGTGCGTTTTCACAAATCGCCATTAAACAGGCGTCATCAATTGGTTACGGAAAGATTTGATCTCTTTTGTCACTAATTATTACAAACACGTAGAAACAACTGGGTGAAAATAATTATAAGTCCTTCTACGTCCTTTCCCTTTTCTTCTTGAATGCCTGCGGTTTCGTTCGAAAGTGAATTAGCGGAACTACTCGTTATTGTGGATCCCGTTATTGTATCGTTAAAATACGATATTCTAGCAAAAAACAAACTAACTTCTAAGACAGTTCTTCTGGCAGATGTTACCATAGCTAGCAAAATTTCAATGTGTCCCGAGGTCTGTCAAGCCTTTAAACTCCAAAAGACGCGTTACTCTTCACGATTCTGTCATTATGAGTAAAGCTATGCATATAGTAGTGACAAATCAATCGCTAATATGAACTCATTGTTTTGACGTTGCGTTGTGTCAGATAACATTAGGCGGTTATTAGCAGCCCGTGTACATATACTCCTTTCGGAGGCGTTTTTCGAAACTAATTGCCGCATGACCGACTACAATCTAGTGTGCTTGCCGTGTCCGCGTTTGACGGCCTCTGCAATTCCTGATTCAGTGAGTAGCTTGATGATACAATGGAGACTCCAGCTGTCTACTCCTACATTCAGAATACGGTTGCCGATGGAGCGGCCGCAGTGTCCTCTCTCATGATAGACCCCTTCGATGAGCTAATTTGGGTGGGCGGTCAAGGGGTAAGTGGTCATATGCCAGCACCTGATTTCGTCTGCTACCTCTTATACTTATCCTCTATGAAACAGGATGGTAGCATATACATATCGAAACTATATCCAGTACATAGTCGCCTTTATTTTTAGTCCCTGAAATCGAATACTTATATACGAGCTCAGGCTTTTTTTGACGAATAGAAAAAGTAACTCCAAATGAATCAACTTGATTCAAAGTTTCGTCTGTCTATTATACCCAGGTAAAACATATGCGGCCAAAAACGGGCGCATGCAATAGCTACGATGCAAGGCATTATATGATTATACAATTGTAGAAGGAGGCTATCGTAGTGCAGATACATATACAAAATTACCACTCAATATATTATACTTCATTTTGGCTTTGTTGGGGCTGTCGTAACATACCATTTGGCGTGGCATATCTCTATTCAACTACTAACCTAAGTAACTACGAAAGTTGGTTGTCAGTATATCATCAGTGGGCGTATTTTTGTTTCAGGGTCACGTCACCTCATATTACAGTGCGCTATGCGAAAAATATACTTCGTTTCAAGCGCACCCACCAGGTTATCCTGTACGAGATCTGGCCCTCCATCAGGAGGGGGTGATTTCGCTGTCTCCAGCATCCGTACGGATGAATGTACGCCGGGGTCTTACAAGGTTGGTTGCGTCCCCCTAACCTGACCTGTCAGTCCTCAGTGAGTGCTGGTTTTCACCATGCTGCTTCTACTGGATAAATCTACAGTATCTCTGAGGTTCGCTCCTGCACAATTTTCTGTGCATTTCGGACATGTGCATTGCAAGCCAGGATAGATACAACATACTATGCACTTGTTTGCTCTGTAAGAAAAGGTTATGAGCTACTGCCAGCTTAGTGCCGTAACGGATCTCATGACGCACCCGTTATTCACTCCGTCTTTAAGCTGAATGCTCAACACACATATATACGCACACACACACACATATACATGTGTGCTAATTTTTTTGATGCCAACTACATAATCCCGTTATATCTTTCCAGATGGATTCAAACATCGGAAGACTTTTATGACCTTTGCACTCTGAGTCTTCTAGACAAATCTGCATCCAACCATCGTCTAGCCGTTTCAGGAAACCAGCCGTCTCTATTCGAATTGGACATAAACAGAAGTAAGTTATTTTTAACCCTGAAATTTTTCTTGAAATTCGAAACTTGACTAGTGCTCACAGATAGGTAGCTTTTGCTGAGCATATACAGACAAGCGATTAGGTATGAAATTGCCTTGTCAAGCTCCCCAATATATTTTTTTATATTATAATGTTACAATAATATGTTGTAATCATAGTCTTCTAATGAAATATTTGTTTATAATACGGCCAAGGTTGTGTTATGGCTAGTTTGCTGAGGTGTTTAGTACCAAGCAAGTCACTCACTATAATGAATTTTCTATATCGGACGTACTTTATTAAAGGGGGAATAAATTAGCTAATAATGCCATAAAAAAAAAAGCGTTGGCTTCCAGCATACAACCCTAGCAGTAGAGATTCAGCGTAAATAGGTATATCCGTAAGAGACATGGTCCGATATGCAACAGAAATCCACAAACGCGTGTGGTTTAAGCGTGCTAAGCTATCAGATACGAAATGACTTTTTGACCCACCGTTCTCAGCACTTTTTGTTCTATGCCATTCGTATCAATCGTGTTGAGGCAAGCAGAATCTTTCACCATGAGAATTTCTACACTAAATAACTGAAAATGAATACTGCAAAATTTATGTTACTTTCCTAGATGGGCAGATCGTTCGACGGGCATCAATTGAGGGTGGCACTGGATATAAGATAGTACGAAACAACCCCACATTCTTGGCTTGCGCGGATTTTGCTGGAGGAATTGATCTACGTAACAAGGATAACTTTCAGGTAGCCTTCGCATCTTTTAGCGTTCAAAAAAAAGCTTTTTTTCGATAATAAATCGAAATAAGTGATATAATATAGCTATACTGACGGGTCGCGTTGAAATCGAGTATAGAAATGTAAGCTACTTAATAATAATAGTGTAATAAACTACTCGTACCAACCTTCATTTCATGATGAAGACTGGCACAAGTAGCTCTGTAATCTGAAACATGCTTATTATCAGTGCTGGATGTAAGTTCCGAAATACTTTGAGGTTCTGAATTAAAGAGTAAAATTGTAACTTAAATTTAACATTTTACTCAATTTGTTTACTGGGTCGTACTTAGGTCATGCGCCATCTTGCTCCTACGTCTTCAAATATGATGATTCAGGATATGGCGTTATTAGGGAATCAGCTCGTTACATGCGGATTTTCTGATGTCTACAGAAATCGCCCGACTGCGCATATGTACTTAAGCGTCTACGACCTTCGAACGTTCCGGCCTCAGTTGATACGGACGCACTTTCCTCCAGTTCTACTTAAGTATGTGTTGACTGGCTAATAGCTCTTCAGTGATGTGGTGAGATATTGGCAAATGATGATTATTATAAGGAAGAGCCAATGTACGAAAAAATACTTAGTTGTGTACATTTGTGATAGCTAGACTCCGCGTACATTTGCAACTACCTACATCGGC
The DNA here is from genome assembly GCF_002443255.2 of Varroa destructor. Taxonomy (NCBI): domain Eukaryota; kingdom Metazoa; phylum Arthropoda; class Arachnida; order Mesostigmata; family Varroidae; genus Varroa; species Varroa destructor. Next base: position 42,052,730 of record NW_019211454.1, on the reverse strand, counting down.
CTGATACGTGTCCTTAACAAAACGCTGGATAAAAAGCATACCACGGTATTCCTTGTGTTTGCGCTGGGAGAACAAACATTTCACACTAGAATTAAGTTGCTCTAATCAAGCTTGTGCCCATTGTTTTCTTCAAACGACAGGTTCCTGGAGGTTTATACATCACGTCTAGTCTGCGTTTCAACATCGGGCCAGTTTCAGATGTTTGATGTCGGGCGACTCGAACCAGCATCGCCTATCAATTCGATCGAGATGCTCCAATTTCAAGTAACATGCTTCGATGTCTCTTCAAACTCTCAGGGCATTGCGTTTGGTGATGAAGCAGGAAATATAATTGTTTACGGTATTTAATCACTCCAATAACAATCATATTTCACTCGATTGTTATCTTAAGCTGTTATAACAGTAGCAAACAGACATAGCATATCGCTGAAAATATCTTCATTTAATGCTCATCGAGCCCATCTGGAATGAGTAGAGATGTGGTCGATGATCTAAGCAAATTTGACTCCAGGTCACTGTAGCGGAACGTGATGTTGTTTTCAATGTGTATTAAAACGCCGCCTGTCGATACATATCAGTCAGGTCTATCCAGACTTGCTGATGGAAATAGCCTCATACTGGTGGTATTGGCAACGTTCATACGCGCATGCAACCGTGGCTCTGACGCCAAGGGTTTGAAATAATCGTTGATAAACCCGTCTCGAGAATTTGTAAATATAGTAAAATAGGTGACTTTTTTTCTGCTAAAATCATTCATATTAATAACAGCCATTATATTTAAATTGCCATTGCGTTACGATAAATTGATGTTTGTGCTCACTAACTGGATAAACATGAAATAATCATGTCTGAGGTAATGTAGGTATTCACCGCGAGGTTTTGAGGTTTCTGGTTTAACTGGTACTGGGTATTGATAGCGCCTCGTATTGTGTGCTATTTCATTCCGACTATCGCTCACCAGGAACTGCCCAGGATATCCGCTTTCATAATACTATTCAACGCGCAACGGAGTTCGCTGATCCAGTTGATACATTGCCAGCGATGGATGTGTGCGATCCACTCAATGTCTACTCATCTGTTCCGCTGCCAATTTGCGATGGACCCTTACTCAGTGATCTGCCGCCACAAATAACGCGATTTCGATATCATGTGTCGGGCCCGGTCGACCCAGCGATTCTAAGTTCGATTAAAATGGTGGGACAAATAGGTTATGCCCCAAATAATGGCCGAATGCGTCGAAATGAGTACAACTACATCACTAGCAAACATGCCACCGCTTCTTTCAAACTACAGGATCAATCACCGTCCCATGAAAGCCAAATACCTTTATACTACCAGAAGGTAAGAAGCGTGGCACGCTTTGCGCAGTTGAGCTACTCATAATGTACCGAGTTTTAAATTAGGAATGTACAAACAAAAAAAACAGGCCCTATGGACCGACTAGAAAATTTATATAATAAGATGTAGAAAAACATATCCCTTCCCGATTCTTTAAGAATGTCTGGTGTTGCTTTTAACAATTTTTTCTGCTTTCCGGCAAAAACTACGTTTTCGCTTGTTTTTAATCTGTCCCTTATAGATTGATATAAAATACAACAAGTTGGGTATCGAGGACTTCGATTACAATCAATACAATAACACATGCTTTGCTGGACTCGAGAGTTCCCTGCCGAACTGCTACAGCAATGATATGCTTCAGGTAAAATTACGAGTTTTACACACGTCGTCGATCCACAATATCCTCAACCAGAGCGAGTTCCAGTAACGTTTAGCTTCGCGTTTTAGTCCAGAGCAATCTTTAGGCGTTATATCCGAAACGGTCTGTACCTAACTTTTTAACACCACATTTTGTTTTTAGCTTAGGCATGTTAAAATGCTGCATGGACAAGGTAACATGCAGCTCTTTATTTTTTGATTGAACAATGTTAATGTATATTCCGCTTTCCGACCGTTCTATATCTTAGGTGTTCTATTTTCTGGAACCACTCCGAGTTATGCTAACCAATCATTCATGCGACCGCGAATTCTGCCTCTCCTGCGAACTGGCCTATTTATTCCATATGTTAGAAAATGCCCAGGGCATGCCCTGTCAGGCCAGCAATTTCCTACGGGCCTTTCGTACTATTCCAGAGGTCAGCGCCTTAGGACTTCTGTCCAATGAAGACCGAACGACTGGTAAGCTTTGCCAATGTTGCATTAATACTTTCATGAAGGCCCCTGTGATTGAACTGACGAATCAGAGCTTCAATAGATTTGAAACTAATCGCCAGAACTTCGCAATTTCAATTACTCTTATTTTTTTAAACACCAGTGCAAATTGGGTGCAAATTGGCAGATGTTTTTTAAAGAATGCTTTTATTATTTTAAACCAGATTTTGCCTCTGGGGTTCGCCATATGTTTGGCAATTTTTTACCACAGACGTAGGTGTGGACATTACATTGACTACAAAATACCGAGCGTGTAATTAAAATACTTTTATGCGCAATAGAAAAAAATGTTAACACATATACGCGGCGTTCAACTAACATTCATACAGACTAGCTCTTGGTTACTATGCAGAAGCAGTTCCAAACCTAGTCAGTCCCGTCGCTGCTGTGCTGAGTTACTCCGAAGCACTTTCGGATCCTCACATCAAATAAAACATTGTGGTAAGAAGCCAGTTTATCGTGGCAAACCAAGCAAGTTGCAATCGACTGCACAGATATTTCTACGGTTCTTCAGCGTCATTTACAATCAACTGCAAAAAGTACAACATCTTTAGAGTTTCCTCCCACTGTACTATCCCTACAATAATACAGTAAAGAAGTGTTTGCCCGTTAACTGAAAGAACGCCGAAGCATCCTCGGTTCGAATGTGGGCATAGCCACGTTTCATTTCTTTGTCAAAAAATCCGAACGGCACTAACAACGGAGACATATATAGTAATATCTCTCTTAAGCGGTTTCGTTAGATTGCTAATATAGACTCCCTTATTGTGCCAGGTTTTTAAAACAACGCTGAACTGCCGTACTAAATTTTTACGTAGAAGGAACCGCTGAAAGCCAGCTATGCAAAACGTTTAACCCACCATTCGTATCAAAAGTGTTAGGACATATATGGGAAAAGTACCGAACCGACTTCATCCAAACAATATCATAAGCATCATATAAGACAACTCTATCCGATTGCACAAAAATCAAATTTAAAAAGCAAGTCATTTGAAAAAGCGATAGTTAACAAAATATTCTTTTTTATAGTACCTATAGGTGCACATTGACTTCAAACAAATAAAAAATACGATAACAGCATTTCTGTGATATATAACATTGCTACGTAATAAATATGCCAATGACACATCCTCTCATCAAAAATAGTCCGTTGCAATAATGCGACTTGCCTATCTATCCTTGCATTCTTTTAATCGAATCGAAGCACTCGGCTGTTCTAGTAGGTTAGTTATCGAGTCTAATTAATTTTATGCTCGTGTTATAATTTTGTTTGTCATTGTGTGTATCCTTTTAGGTTGCAGGCAATTAATTCAGGGATGGACGCGATTTATATTTACCCAGTTACACCAGGAGACACTCGATCCGAACGGAGAGTCGGTTGTATCACGATTGTTTACAATGCCACAGAAAACTCTTCAAAGGTTATTATTTATTTATCATTGATCTTATTACGGGCGCATTATTTCCTTTTTGGCCAAATTTTAATGTTTTTTCGCAGAACAATGGCAGTATATCTGTATGTTCGTTCGTAGATATGATAAACATATTTAGTTCGGCAGAACAAAAAACGACTCTTGAATAGATGTTCGGCTGTAGATATGATAAACATATTAATTCAGCAGAACAAAAAATAACTGTTGAATAGATCATATGTATACGTTATTTACTCGTGACGGATGCTGTGTAAAAAAAATAAAATTGTTAAATCCTGCATTCGAAAATAACACCAGTTGCAGATACCGACAGCAGTTGTCTCTAGCAAAATTATACGGCTGAATGCAAAGGGCTAAGACTATATATTTTATTATATCTCGAGAATCTAACGTACTGCGCCTGGTAGGTAACTTAACGAGGAATACGCGACTTATCTGCCAAACTAAGAACATTTTGGCGGGCTGTTTGCCATAAAAGGCATGCGTTCATTCGCTACGCCTATCATTACACGAAAGCCAGTTCTTTTTAGATCAAAACAACGAACTCGTCTAGCCAACAATAGTACTTCGTGTTTCAAAATTTAAGCGAAGATTGAATATTATCGAATCTTTCAATGAACGTTTATAGCGAATAAAAATACTTCTTTGCTTGAAATCGACAGTCTACGTTATTGCCAGGCTTTTAAAAAATTTCAGTATGACTTTACTTAAAAAAAGAGCTGGATGATTCTCGGTAAAATTTTATAGGGCTATAGAACAAATCAAATGTCTCCAAAAGCCATTTACTGTACACCTAGGTCCTTGATACAGCTATTAAGGGTCGTTTTAGAGTGAAGAACATCAATTTCCAATTGAGTGGTTCCAGTTTTTTAGACTCTTGGGCTGCTATCAGTCAAAATGTAATTCTGTTTAAATTTTTCGTAATTAGCGTATATAAGCCACACCTTAGTGAGTGTCTTTTTTTAATATTATTTGACAACGGTTATTACTAAATAGTTCAGATTAAGGAAAAATATTATATTAATGGTTTACGAGATATTTAGGTTCCGGATTGAAGCTGTAATTGTGATGGTTGTTATATGAAATACGCATAACTGAGGATTTTGAGATATTTATTTGTTTAGATATAGACTAAGAAATATAAGGAAAATTATGTATGTATGTATGTATGTATGTATGTATGTATGTATGTATGTATGTATGTATGTATGTATGTATGTATGTATGTATGTATGTATGTATGTATGTATGTATGTATGTATGTATGTATGTATGTATGTATGTATGTATGTATGTATGTATGTATGTATGTATGTATGTATGTATGTATGTATGTATGTATGTATGTATGTATGTATGTATGTATGTATGTATGTATGTATGTATGTATGTATGTATGTATGTATGTATGTATGTATGTATGTATGTATGTATGTATGTATGTATGTATGTATGTATGTATGTATGTATGTATGTATGTATGTATGTATGTATGTATGTATGTATGTATGTATGTATGTATGTATGTATGTATGTATGTATGTATGTATGTATGTATGTATGTATGTATGTATGTATGTATGTATGTATGTATGTATGTATGTATGTATGTATGTATGTATGTATGTATGTATGTATGTATGTATGTATGTATGTATGTATGTATGTATGTATGTATGTATGTATGTATGTATGTATGTATGTATGTATGTATGTATGTATGTATGTATGTATGTATGTATGTATGTATGTATGTATGTATGTATGTATGTATGTATGTATGTATGTATGTATGTATGTATGTATGTATGTATGTATGTATGTATGTATGTATGTATGTATGTATGTATGTATGTATGTATGTATGTATGTATGTATGTATGTATGTATGTATGTATGTATGTATGTATGTATGTATGTATGTATGTATGTATGTATGTATGTATGTATGTATGTATGTATGTATGTATGTATGTATGTATGTATGTATGTATGTATGTATGTATGTATGTATGTATGTATGTATGTATGTATGTATGTATGTATGTATGTATGTATGTATGTATGTATGTATGTATGTATGTATGTATGTATGTATGTATGTATGTATGTATGTATGTATGTATGTATGTATGTATGTATGTATGTATGTATGTATGTATGTATGTATGTATGTATGTATGTATGTATGTATGTATGTATATGTATGTATGTATGTATGTATGTATGTATGTATGTATGTATGTATGTATGTATGTATGTATGTATGTATGTATGTATGTATGTATGTATGTATGTATGTATGTATGTATGTATGTATGTATGTATGTATGTATGTATGTATGTATGTATGTATGTATGTATGTATGTATGTATGTATGTATGTATGTATGTATGTATGTATGTATGTATGTATGTATGTATGTATGTATGTATGTATGTATGTATGTATGTATGTATGTATGTATGTATGTATGTATGTATGTATGTATGTATGTATGTATGTATGTATGTATGTATGTATGTATGTATGTATGTATGTATGTATGTATGTATGTATGTATGTATGTATGTATGTATGTATGTATGTATGTATGTATGTATGTATGTATGTATGTATGTATGTATGTATGTATGTATGTATGTATGTATGTATGTATGTATGTATGTATGTATGTATGTATGTATGTATGTATGTATGTATGTATGTATGTATGTATGTATGTATGTATGTATGTATGTATGTATGTATGTATGTATGTATGTATGTATGTATGTATGTATGTATGTATGTATGTATGTATGTATGTATGTATGTATGTATGTATGTATGTATGTATGTATGTATGTATGTATGTATGTATGTATGTATGTATGTATGTATGTATGTATGTATGTATGTATGTATGTATGTATGTATGTATGTATGTATGTATGTATGTATGTATGTATGTATGTATGTATGTATGTATGTATGTATGTATGTATGTATGTATGTATGTATGTATGTATGTATGTATGTATGTATGTATGTATGTATGTATGTATGTATGTATGTATGTATGTATGT